>NW_010366029.1:110494-115134 GCF_000414095.1 Morus notabilis
GGGGTCTCCCGGGCGTGTGCCGTGGCTGTCCCTGGGGTCTCTCGGGGGTGCCCAGGGGTCTCCCGGGGTTGCCCCGGTGGTGCTGCAGGAGTGTCCCGGGGGTGTCCTGGGGGCGTCTCGGGGGTGTCTGGGGGCGTCCCGGGGGTGCCCCGGAGGTGCCACGGGAGTGTCCCGGGGGTGCCCGGGGGCGTCCCGGGGGTGCCCCCCTGGGGGTGTCCCGGTGGTGCCCCGTGGGTGCCCCTGGGGACTCCCGGGCGTGGCCCGGGGGTGTCCCGGGTGTGTCCCGGGGGTATGCCGGGGGTGACCCGTGGGCGCTCTAGGTTGGCCCCGGGGGGGCCCCAGGGAGGCCCCGGGGGTGACCTGGCAATATCCCAGCGGTCTCCCGGGGGTCTCCCGAGGGTGTCCCAGGGTCGTCGCGGGGGTATGCCAGCGGTCTCCCGGGGGTCTCCCGAGGGTGTCGCTTGGGTGTCCAGGGGGTGCCCCGGGGGTGACCCGGAGGTGTCTCGGGGTAGTCCTACGGGTGCCCCGGGGGTGGCCTGGGGGTGCCCCGGGGGTGTCCCGGGGGTCTCCCGAGGGTGTCCCTTGGGTGTCCAGGGGGTGTTCTAGAGGGTCCCCGGGGATGTCCCGGGGTTGTCCCTGGGGAGCCCCGAGGGTGTGCCGGGGTTCTCCCTGGGGTCTCCCAGGTGTCTACCGGGGGTCTCCCGGGGGTGCCCCGAGGATGTCCCGGGGGTGTCCTGTAGGTGCCCCGGGTAGCCCCGAGGGTGCCCCGGGGCTGCCCGGGGGGCACCCCCGGGGTGTCCCGGGGGTCTCACGAGGGTCTCCCGGCAGTCTCCTAGTGGTTTCCCATGGGTGTTCCGCGGGTGTCCTGTTGTGTCCCGGGGGTGGCCCTAGGGTTTCTCACGGGTGCCATGGGGGTGCCCCGGTGGTGCTAAGAGGGTGCCGCGGGGGTGTTCCGGGGGTGCCGCAGGGGCGCCCCGGGGGTGTCCCGAGGAACCTCGACGGTCCCCTGGGGGTCTGCCGGGGTCTCGCGGCGGTTTCCCGGGGGTGTCACGGGGGTGTCGCGCGGGTGTCCCGGTGGTTCCTGGGGGTCTCTCGGGAGTGTCCGGTGGATGTCCCAGGGGTGTCCCAGGGGTACCGCGGGTGTGTACCGTGGGTGCCCTGGGGGTGTGCTGGGTTGCCCCGTGGGTGCCCCAGGGTGTCTCGGGGGTCTCACGGGGGTCGCCCGGGGGTGCCCCGGGGGTGCCACGGGAGTGCCCCGGGAGTGTCCCGGGGGACACTCGGGGGTCTCACGGGGGTGTCCCGGGGGCTCCCAGGGGACTCCCGGCGGTCTCCTGGAGGTCTCCCAAAGGTGTCCCGCGGGTGTCCCGGGGGTGTCTTAGTGGTGTCCCGGGGGTGTCCCTGGGGTCTTTCTGGGGTGCCTCAGTACTGCCAAGAGGGTGCCCCGGGGGCAGGGGTGTCTGGGGGTGCCCCCGGGGTGTCCCGGTGGTGCGCCGGGGATTCCCCGGGGGTGCGCCAGTGGTCTTCCGGGGGTCCCCCAGGGGTCTCCCAGCGGTCTCCGGGGGGTGTGCCGTGGATGTCCCGGGGTTCTCCCGGGGATGCCACGGGGGTGTCCTGAGGGTATTCCGGGGGTGTCCCGGGGGATCCGAGGGGTGTCCTGGGGGACCGCACGGTGGCCCCGGGGGTGCCCTGGCAGTTTACCGGCGGTCATCCGGGGGTAACCCGGGGTTCTCTAGGGGGTCTCCCAGCGATCTCCCAGGGGTCTTCCGGGGGTGCCCGGTGGTGTCCCGAAGGTGTCCCGGTTGTTCCCTGGGGGTGTCCCAGGGGTGGCCCAGGGTTGTCCCGGAGGTGCCCCGCGGGTGCCACAGGGGTGCTCTGGGGGTGCCTCAGGGGTGTCCCTGGGTTGTCCTGGGGGTTCCCAGGGGTGTCCTGGCGGGTCCCCTGGGGGTGCCACGGGGGATCCCAAGGGTGTGTCCAGGGGGTCACCTGCGGATGCCCCGGAAGAGCCCCGGCGGTGTTCCGGGGCTGCCCCGGCGGTGTCCCGGTGGTGCCCCAGGCGTGTCTCGGGTGTGTCCTGGGGGTGTCGCGGGGGTTGCCCTCGGGTGTCCCGGAGGTGCCCCGGGGGTGTCCCTGGTGTGTCCCGGCGGTGTCGCATGGGTATGCCGGGGCTGCCCCTTGGTGTCCCCGGGCTGGCGCCGGGGGTGCCCCTAGGGGGCCCATGATGGCCCCGGGGGTGCCCTGGCAGGCTCCCGGCGGTCTCCCAGGGGTGTCCCGGGGGTCTCCCGGGGGTCTCCCGAGGGTGTCCTTTGGGTGTCCAGGGGGCGTTCCGAGGGTGCCCCGGGGCTGTCCCAGGAGTGTCCCGGGGGTGCCCAGGGGTTGTCTAGGGGGTGTCCCGAGGGGGCCTAGGGGGTGCCCCGGGGGTACCACAGGGGTGTCCTGGGGGTCTCCCGGGGGTGTCCCGAGGTTGCCTAGGGGGTGCCCCGAGGGTGTCCCTTGGGTATCCAGGGGGTGTTCCGGGGGTGCCCCTGGGTTGTCTCGGGGGTGCCCCGGTGGTGTCTCGTGGTTGTCCCGAGGGCGCCCCAGGGGTGCCCCGGGGGTGTCCCGGGGTTCCCTGGGGTGTCTGGGGGTGTCCCGGGGGTGTTCTGGTGTCTCAGGGGTTTTCCGGGGTGGCCCCGGGGGTGTCCCGGGTGTGTCCTGAGGGTTTCCCGAGGTTCTCCCGGGGGTGTTCGGGGGAGCCCTAGGGGAGTCCCACAGGTGCCCGGGAGTGTCCCGGGGGTGCCACAGGTGTGTCCCGGGGGCGTCCCGGGCGTGTGCTGGGGGTGTCCCGGGGGTCCCCCGTGGGTTCCCCGGGATTGTCCCGAGGGTGTCCCAGGGGTGTCCCGGGGGTGCGCCAGGGTTGCCCCGTAGGTGAGCCGGGGGCGTGTCCCGGGGGTGCCCCGAGGGTGTCCCGGTGGTTTCCCGGGGGTGCCCCGGAGGTCTCCCGGGGATCTCCCAGGGGACTCCTGACGGTCTCCTGGGGGTTTCCTGTGGGTGTCCCGGTGGTGTCCCTGGGGTGCCCCATGGGTGTCCCTGCGTGGATGTCCCGGGGGTTCCTGAGGGTGTCCTAAGGGTGTCCCGTGTGTGTTCTGTGGGTGTCCCGGGGGTGTGCCTTGGGTGCCCCGGGGTGTCCTGGTGGTGTCCCGGAGGTGCCCCGGGGGTGTTCCGGAGGTGCCCCGGTGGTGTCTCGGGGGTTCCCGGGGGTGCCCCGGGTGTCTCCTAGGGGTGTCCCGCGGGCTCCCGGAGGTGCCCCGGGGCTACCACGGGGATGTCCCAGGGGTGCGTCGGGGATGCCCCGTGGGTGTCCAAGGTTGCCCTGGCGGTGCCCCAAGGGTGCCCCGTGGGTCCCCCGGGGATGTCCCGGGGGTACCCGGTGGTCTCCCGGGGGGGCACGTGGTGGTCCTGGTGGTGCCCCGGGTGTCCCGGGGGTGGCCCTGGTGGCACCCTTGGGGTGCCTAGGCTGGGGGTGCCCCGGGGGTGTCCCGAGGGTGCCCCATGGGTGCCCCGGGGGTGTCCCGGGGGTGTTCGAATGGTGCCCCGGGGGCGTCCCGTGGGTGCCCCGGGGGCGTCCCGGGGGTGTCCCAGGGGTGCCCCGGTGGTGCCGGTTGGTCTCCGAATTGAATTCGGATGCGGAAGCGTAACAAAAATAGTCATAAAACCTTTTAGATACTCTATAGATTATATTAATTTATGCACGAATAAATTAATCTCATTAATTCTTTTATTAAGAACTCAATTAGAAAAAATACCTTGAGGCTGACTCGGTTGATAACTCGAGTTCTTTGACCTTGAACAATCCTTGCTCCAAGGCTTTGTGTTTAGAAAACCAATGTCTTCCACGTCAATTCTTAGAATCCACGAAGACGTATGTGTGGGCACACATGAGACAAAATGGGTTACAATAAACACTCGAATTTCCACAAACACCAACGCATGCACGATGTGGAATTTTGGAGAAATTTTTTTTCCTTCCCTCACTCTAAGAGAATTTCGGCCAGCCTCTGTAATTAGGGCAAAAAATTCTTTCAAAAATTGTGTTCACAATTTTTTACTATTCTCTTATTTATAAACTAGAAGTCAAACTTCTAGAAGGAATCCAATCTCTATCTCTAAGATAAAGCTTGTCAATTATCTCCTATTTGAATTTGTAACAAAATCTCCTCTTTTCCTCTATCTATTATGGCCGGCCAAGATAGGGGATTCTCATCCCTATGTAGGCGCCAATATCAGATAGGAAAGGGAGAGAAAATCATCCTTTATCCTGTAGTCCAATTTTGACTCAAATTCCAATTCCAATTTAAGTCAAACTTAAATTAATTTGAATTCTAAATTGAACAACTTATCAAATAAGTTTAAATGGATAAATCTAGATGTGTTCAAATTTAAATTTAAATAATCACATTATTTAAATAATAATTAATTCTCAATTAATTATTTTTAAGTGTTTAATTTTAGAATTCAGTAATTTTAAAATTCCCATTTTACCATTTATGTCTAGTAGAATTACTAGGACGACGCGGGGACTAATGGACCTATAATCCCGAGCTCCAATAAAATTAATAATTAATTAAATACTTTAATTAATTAATTAATTCTATTAATTCCAA
>NW_010366029.1:115716-135355 GCF_000414095.1 Morus notabilis
TTTTTGATTATTATCCTTAAACATTATCCTCTCGTATATAACACTTATATATAATGTTTTAAGGTTACATAAATAATCATGGAATTTTTATTGATATTCATAAAATATTCATAAATATATGCACATAAAATAATGAATAAACTCTTTTATTAAATAAATAATAAATATCCTATTACATCTTATGCTTCTAGGACACCATTCCCAACAATCTCCCACTTGTCCTAAAGCAGGTAGAATATGTCTCCAATCCTGAAACTTTCTAGGGATCTATGACTGATCTATGTGTGGAACAACTTCCAGATCAGTTAAGAAATTTTAGAGTCAGGTTACTTTCTTTTGCTACTTCACAAGCGGCTACACATTAACTCTTAATTATAGAATTAGCAATCACACTTTGCCAACAACCTTTCTTGTCATGACTCCTTCACCTAGTGTGAACACAGATTTAGATGTTGACTCTCAAAATCCATGCATGACTCATAGTCAAAGTCCATGTATTCCGCGAAAGACAACTCTTTCACTAACTAAACTATCTTATAGTTTCTTATTTTCCTCATACACTTAAGGATGCACTACACGGTTACCCAATGATCGAATCTTGAGTTCAACTGACAACGACTGACCACTCCCACTAAATATCAGATATTCGGGCTTATAAAGAATAAGAACATCTTCTTTTCTTTCATTTAAAACATCTTGGTTTTGATCAAATCCATAAGACTTAATAGCCTTATCAAACCGGATGTTCCATGATCTAGAAGCTTGCTTCAATCCATAAATGGATCTCTACAGCTTGCAGACTTTCTACTCTAGGCTTTTCTCTATGTAACCATCTGGTTGATCGATATAGATGGTTTTCTTAAGATAGCCATTCAGAAAAGCTGTCTTGACATCCATCTACCATATCTCATATTCAAAATATGTTGCTGTGGCGAAGAGTATCCGGATGAACTTAAGCATGGCTACCGGTGAGAGAGTTTCCTCATAGTCAACTCCCTCTTTCCAGGTGTAACCCTTAACCACTAGCCTTGCTTCATAAGTCTCTACTTTTCCATCCGCTCATCTTCTTCTCTTAAAGATCCACTTGCATCCAATGGGTTTTACCCCTTGGGTAGATCTACAAATTGCCAGACTGAGTTAGAGTACATGGACTCTATCTCGAGTTTCATAGTTGCTTGCCACTTTTCCTTATCAAAATCATCCATCGTAGCCTTAAAGGTCAATGAATCCTCCTTACCGTCATCAACAGTGACGATTTGTGCTTCCTCAGTATACCGGTCAGGTAACTTGCTTACCCTCCCACTACGACGAGGTGCCACAGGAGTTTGATTAGGAATCATGGTCATATCTCTTAGCGTTCCAACAACTCTTGTCGGTAGTGGTTCAATCTTATTGGAAAGTAACTTTTCCAGACCTACTTTGCTTCTGGGCTTGAAAACTATCATATAGTCATGCTCCAAAAACGTGGCATTTGTTGATACAAATACCCTTTGATTCTTGTGACTATATAAAATAATCATTCTCTTGTCCCATTGCATATCCCACATAATATGCATATTTCTGATCTTGGTTCCAACTTTCCATTCTATTGTTTCATCACATGAGCCGGACACCCCCATATGCGAATATGCTTCAAAACTAACTTTCGACCATTCCACAACTCTAGGGGTGTCTTTGGTACAGACGTAGATGGTACTAGATTCAGAATATACACGGTGGTTCTTAGGGTATAAACCCAAAATGAAGTAGGAAGTGAAGAATAACTCAACATTGATCTTATCATGTCGAGCAAAGTATGATTTCTCTTTTCGGCTACACTATTTTGCTGTAGTGTACCGGGTGCAATCAATTGGGATACCACACCTTCTTCAATCAAGAAATTCTGAAACTCTTGGTCCAGGTATTCACCCCCTCAATCTAATCGGAGTGTCTTGATTGGTTTACCTAACTGTTTTTCAACTTATGCTCAGAATTCTCTAAACTTTCTAAAAGTTTCAGATTTCCGTTGCATTAGATAAACATAACCATATCTCGAATAATTATCAATAAAAGTGATGAAATATTCGTAACCTCTTTTATCTTGGACGTTTAACGGTCCACATACATCCGGATGTATTAGCTGAAGAGGTTCTATGGCTATTTCTCCTTTCGACATGGAAGGCCCCGTGGTCATTTTGCCTCCCAGACAAGATTCATAGGCTGGAAGCTTACTAACTTTTAGTTCGCGTAAAGGACCATCCTTTACCAGTCTTTAAATCTTGTTTAGGCTAATATGACCAAGTCTAAGATGCCACATATATGTGTTATTTATCGTGAGAGATCCTTTACTTCTTATTCTTAGGTTCGGCAACTTTTGAACATTTCAATATTTCACAGTGAACCAGGCATCAGTTTAAACGGTATATTCTAAATATCCAGAACATATATCGGAACAATTCTGAAATATGTGGACTAGATTATTATTAAAGGCAATTGTTCAAATAATTTGGAATTAGAAATCAAATTTCTCTTTATGTCTGGAAGGAAATAAGCATTGTTCACAACAAGGTATTTTCAAATTGAAGTCTAACTTCTGCCACTGCTTTTGCCGATATCCTCGCGGTATTCCCACTTTCATCGTGTAGTCCCTGACGGTAAGTTCTTTGTAAGAACTAATATTTTGCAAAGAAAACCAAAACATGATTAGTTGCTCCCGAATCAACTATCCAGGATGAGGAATCACCCTCTACTAAAGATGTTTCTAGAATTAGTAAATCTTATTTACTTTGATTCTTTTTCTTTGTTTAGGTGGAAACAATTTCCATTTAAGGGCTAAAACTTTAATAAAGAAAACAAACATGATTTGTTATTCCTAAATCTACTATTCAGGATAAGGAATCACCCTTTTATTAAACATGTTTTTAGAACTAGCAAATCATATTTGCTTGAGTTCCTTTCTTTATTTTTGAGAAACAATTTCCTTGTAAGAACTAAGACTTAATAAAGAAAACAAACATGAGTAGCAACTCCCGAATCTACTATCCAGGAATAAGGAATCACCCTTTTTACTAAACATGTTTTTAGAACTAGCAAATCATATTTGCTTGATGCTTTTTCTTCACTTCGGAAAACAATTTCTTTGTAATCTTCGTGGATTCTAGGAATTGACGTGGAAGACATTGGTTTTCTAAACACAAAGATTGGAGCAAGGACTGTTCGTGGTCAAAGAACTCAAGTTATCATCCGAGTCGGCTTCCAGGTATTTTTCCTGATTGAGTTCTTGATATATATAAGTTAATGAGATTAATTTATTCGTGCATAAATTAATATAATCTATAGAGTATCTCAAAAGTTTTATGAAAATTTTTGTTATACACGATCCGCCTCTTCCCCGCACCACCACGCTTCCGCAGCCGGATTTGATTCGGCGATTAACACTTCATACTTCTTGTGAATTACCACGCACAACCCTAGCTAATAGTTAGCTACAGTGGTTTTGTTAGGGACAGGCGGACAATCCTCCATTTGGGACACTTATATTCATCACATGAATGTAAGTTGGTTATGTTACTTTACCACTTTGCATAGTTTTTCTCTAGTCAGTGTTTCAGTTTTGTGTAGTGAGATTATAGGATTTGACATATTGGAAACGAGTAGAATATTCATCTAATCAATTTATGTGCATGAATATCAAAATATATGAATTTAGGCACAATTAATTATGATGCATGATGCACATGAAAAATACATAAATCATGTTTTAATTTTAGGTGCCAACGATAATCCAACTTACCACAAATAAAGTGTACTTTTGGATAGTCAAATTATTTACAAATTGAACCGAGACTCCTCTCAGTTAATAAACATACTCAAAATATCTCATATTTTCATATTTATTAACTACCGTTATTTTAGTCAAAATATAACCAACAAACTTTGATTATATCTTCATGAGTATAAACCACCGTTTCAGATCCTATAGACTTAACTCTGGATTGCTATCTTTGGGTAGTCAATTCAAAAATACATCCTGAAATCTTATCTCTAGGAAGCCAACCTTGTTATTGATCCAGCCAGAACACTCTCCTTTGGGAGGGTGATTCAATGTCGCCGCAAAGCCACTCTCCGGATCTCACGGTGTTGCGCTACGGTGGATACTAGTGGGTCGTATTCTCATACAACCCTCTCCCACTCATTATTTTGTAAATATGTATTTTGTTTGAAAAAACATCTTATGGTTTTCAAATCGAAAAATAAACAATTTATTTTTTGAATATGTGAAAATCCAAAATTTAACTCTTAAATTCAATTTCATATGTAACATTATTTTGCAAATCAATTTTGCAACTTAAATCAATTTAATCATATTAAATCGATTTTAGCGCATGGTTCTTATTTTATTTTATCATTTTAAAACTCTTTTAAATAAATAAAATAAATAATAATAAATGCGTGTATATGCATGGCATGTTATAAAACATATGAGTAGGCACAATATATCTATATGGCACGTTATATGCATGGACATATAATTTATAATTATCAACATAAAATATAAATATATGTAATCGGCTATTGAGATTGATTTGGCCGGGTCCCATGGAAATTATAAATCACAACCAAATCAAATAGATAAATAATTACAATAATTATTTTCTTCTGTTACATCAACGCGTCTTCGATTCTTGAACTCTTCATTTTGGGGGTGTCCTGGGGGTTTCCGGGGGTGCCCCTAGGTGTTACGAGGGTGCTCCGGGGTGTCCCGGGGGTGCTCTGGGGGTGCCCCAGGGGTGTCTCGGGGGTGTTCCAGGGGTGCCCCGGGGTGTCACGTTGGTGCTCCGGGGCGTCCCTGGGGGCGCCCCGAGGTTGCCCCGGGAGTCTCCTAGGGGTGCCCCGGAGGTGTCAGGGCCCCGGGGGTGTCCCTGGGGCACCCCGGGGGTGTCACAGGGGTGCTCCGGGGACCCCGGGGTGTCCCGGGGGTGCCCCGGGTGTCTCTCGGGGGTCTCATGTGATACGAACCCCACCAACAATGTGACGAAACCCTTAGCCAAATATGGGATACGATCCAAGATTTTCAAGAATTGATGGAAACCGCGACCCGTTGCTTAGCAAAGTAAGAACCTTGGTATGGTGAAGACGCCACAAACGAGTATAGAAATTTCGTTTGGTAAGTCAAGGGTGAACGCCACAAGGAAACCTTGATAAGTTCATAATAGTTCTTCAAGAACTCAAGAAGAATATCTCACAAAGTGAATAAACGTCAAAACTTTTTTATTAATTTTTGTTTTTCAGCCTTAAATAGCCGAGTATAAGCCGAAAAGGTTTAAAAATTGAAAAGTCTTATTTTATCCTTAATGAGATAGAAGCCTAAAATAAGATAAACTTAAAAACATGATAAACGCAAGCCAAAAGCTTATCCTAGGGAAAGCGCAAGCCTAAAGCTTATCCTAGGGAAGGAATCTGAATTTGACTCCAACTCCTTCCTAAAAAATGCCTAAAAGCTTATCCTGGGGAAGGAATCCGAATTTGAATCTAACTCCTTCCTAAAAACGCCTAAAGATAATCTCTTAGGGAAGGAATCCAAATTTGAATCTAACTCCTTCCTTAAAAACGCCTATTATGCAATTTAAATGTTTAAATTGAAACTTAAACCTAAAAAGATAGAATTATGATAAAGGCAAGTCTTAATCCGCAATTTGTCTTTATCCCGGGCTGGAAAACATGCCTAACTTCTTGAAATTCCCCCTTGCATGTGTATCTTGGATTGGCATGCAAGTTGGCCATGCAATGGCTCAATGGACGTTTAAGACTAATTGGCTCTCTTCCGGAATGGCTCAATTGACGTGTAAGACTAGTTGGCTCTCTTCCAGATCGACTTTGATGAGTATTTCTTGCATCCCTGATGGTCACATCATCCTGGGGGTGTCCCGGGGGTGCCCCGGGGGTCTCTCGAGGGTGTCCCTGGGGTTCCCCGGGGGTCTCTCGAGGGTCTCCTGGGGGTGTCCCTGGGTTGTCCTAGTAGTGTCCCGGGGGTGCCCCAGGGATGCCGCGGGGATGTCCAGGGGGTGCCTTGGGGGTACCCCGAATAGGCCCCGGGGGTGCCCCGGGAGTGCCCCGGGGGTGTCCCTGAGGTGTCCCAGGGGTGTCTCAGGAGTGTCCCTGGAGTGGGGTGTCCCAGGGGTCTCTCGGGGGTGTCCCAGGGATTTCCTGGGGATGTCCCGGGTGTCTCCCGGGGGTTTGTTGCATATGTTTTCAGTTTATGTAGATTGTTATGTCGTTTCGGCAGGGGACATGGAAATTGTCCTTAGCAGCATGTCATTTTTTTAAATCTAACAAGCTGCATCTCATGTCGTTTGAAAATCTTATGAGTTGTTAAATGACATGTTTGATCCGAGAACTGAAGTTCAAGTAGGTCTATTACAAACATAAGGAGAAAAATCATCTTTTGTACCCTGCATTTTCTTTAACAATTATTATGAATATGCATTATATGTTTTTAGTAATACCAAAATGATACTCTAGCAATTTTTTAAAAATATTTTTTAGTATCCAGATCATATTTTTTGGACATAAATATGATCATTTATACCTCAAGTCCAAATACGAGTAAATGATATTTCGGTCTTTTTCCCCCTTGTTTCAAACCAGCTAAATAAAAGGGCAAAAACTTATATAAAAGAAATCACTTGTCAAAAATATGCTTAATGATATTGTAAAAAACGTATGAGTACTACTTTAATTTTATCAAGACAAACTGCATATATTTTTTCTTTAGTTCTTTTTGGAAAACATATCGTATAAGCGACACCTGCACATGTTGTTTATTTCAAATAAACAATAGATAGATTCCCACAGAACGGTGATTTACAGAATTGACACAAGTAGGTCCTTGAGTGGATCCCACGTTAGCCCCAAGACGTTGGTCTCTAACTAGAAAAGTAAATGCTTGAGCTTGAGTGAGAAGGGCCTCTTCCCCCCGCAGGTATTTTGCCTGTATGGTGTTTACCAGGTGGGACCCTCGATCCAGAAGGTATGCCACTCTACTATCTATACATGTCTGCCTCCCTTGAAAGCTCTTGGTGCTGGACAACTACTTGAGTACAAGACAGCACTGGTTGATCTGTAATTCAGAAAAAATGAGGTATGGATATTGTTTAATGAAGGATCGGGGAGATAAACTCCTCATTACCAGAGAGCTATGGAGGAGCGAAAGCGAAACAAAAGCGAAGAGCTAGAAATTTGGATGAAGGCGAAGAACCCAGAGTTGGATAGAAGTCTGTAAGGTCTCTTGACCATTGGGACCATTAGTCTCGCTTCGTTCTCAAGCCTGGAAGATTCAATTTCTAGAGTTCGCATAGGATCCCCGGATTATAGTTTTTTTGTTTAAACCCGGCAATTCAGACCTTAGAGAATCTGTAACTTGAAATATCTTTGATTTCCTGTTAGTGAACATAGAGTGGAATTTACTTTGTTGGATGGTAACGGAATGCCCCCCCTAAAGCATCCATTTCGTCAAAGAAGGACTACGCAGGCACACTGACTACTCTGATTGGGCGTGGACTGGGAAAAAGTAGCAGCTAAAGGAAAGCTAAAAGGTATTGGCGAATAAGTAATGGAGGATCTGATATAGATTAAAAAGAGGGAAAGCTAAACTAGCAAGCAAGCCACCAAACCTTATCTTCATCTCTGAACTCAAGCCTTCCCTTCAATCGAGTTCTCCATTTTATTTTTTATTCATTTGTCACATATAGGTATAGGCGAATAAAAGAGAACGATTTTCGAAGCTGTACTAATGGTAAGAAGAGGGTTTAATAAAAAATACAGGGAAAATGAAACTTTTTCGATTCCTATGTCCGTTTATGGGGAGAAATCCTTTTCAAGCAAAAAAGACGGGAAAATGAAAGTGGAGATTGAACGCTAGAAGGCGAAGATAGGAAGCCACTTCTACTCAAGCATGGGGATTCGTTTACGGGATTCGTTTAGTGGGAAGAAGAAGCCGAGGCAATCTCGATTGAAGCCAATTCCAGTTTTTCCTACTCAATCTTTTTTATAGAAATAGCACTTGGTCAAAGGGGAACATAAGAGGCCCATGCTAGCTCCACGCGGGAAGAAGTCTTACAAGTCTTACTAGAGCTGGGTAGCCAAGCTAATCCGATGAAGGGATTTAAGCCGTATTCGTTTTGATTAGTTGTCCCAGGGAAAGGAGTAAGTATTGGCTGTTGGCATGTCCGAGCTAATTTTATATGAGGAACTACTGAAAAAAAAAAATCACTTGCTGCCGTTACTCTTCAGTTTTCTGTTGAGGTCTATCCTGTAGAGGTACTCAAATTGGATCAGTGATCGATTTCTAGGTTTCATTGTAAACCTAATTGGTTACTTCCAATTACGCAAATCAATAGTTCAAACCGCACTCAAAGGTAGGGCATTTCCTTGGATAAACAAACCCACCCGGTGGACTGCCGAGCTACAAGTCCCACGACACAGGAGCGGGATTCTCTAAAAAGCCAAGGTCGAGGGTGGCCAAGAGGGCCCACTTGGAGACTTGGAGTAAGGTCCGACCTTATCCTCCTCTCTCGTCCCGCCATTCCGAAGGAATGGAATAAAGGGACGACACTACTTGTATTAACAGCCCACCATTCTGAAGGAATGAGATAAGGGCCGACCTTGATTTTTGATACAACCATACCTTACCGGAGGTGAGATAGAAGGGAGAGGAAGCCCTCGTAGGCAGTACATACATGAATCTACGGGAGCCCATAGGGTGGGGCATGGGTTTAGCCTTAGATCAAAAAGAAACTAGCGAGTGAAGTGCTTAACGGGTGTTAAGCACAAACAAATAAGAACAAGCAAGGGGAATGGAAGGGGGTTCGGGGGAGGGGAAGGGTCCCTAGCATGCTCTTATTTCGTCTTTCCCTTAATAAGTCATCAAATTTGGTGCTTTTTGATCCCCAGTTGCTATGGAGAACAAAGGACGAAATACAATAGATTCCTCTATTTAAGTGGTTCTCGCTTATTCTTGATTTATAATCTTTTTAATTAAGAATAAAAGATAAAAATTTAGATTCGTGCATTTTTAAAGATAAATTCTGTAATTTTTTTTGTCCACGAGTTGAGTGGGCCAGAGTCGTAGCCTCGGCCCGGCCAGTCACAGCGGGACTGAGAACCCAGTAACATTTGTTTCTTCAAACTTGATTTTAGCTGTCAAAAGTCATTACAAATTTTCCTGTATTTGCATTGAAAATTTAAAATTTAGAAGACAAATGAAATTACAGTCATAAAGTATTAATGTTATTCTAAAACTTTCTCACCGGTACGTATCATAATGATCGACTTTCCCTTTTTTTCTTTCGCGAACTTTTCTTCAAATTTTGTTCAAACAACTGGTAAGTCAGCAATTTACCTAGCTAGATTAACTATAATAGTGAGGCTATCAGCTGAAAAAGAAAGCCCAATTACTTTTTACCATTTATTATTTTGAAATTTTTATGATAAGGTATGAAGAACTACCTCTTAAGCTTTGTTTTAAACAGTTAAATTTAAAACTAATTCTGTTAGATTAGCATAGTTTTTCAGTTTAACATGATTTCAACTAAATTTAACATTAATAAACATACAATATACCCTAGATAGGAAGCTCATTATTTTCTCCTTTTTTTTTGTTGCCAAAATGGAATATTTTTCCATGATATAACAAACTCCCAAGAGAGCAAACTACACATGAAATCATAATGTGTGTCCTTTCACGATCAACATCCCAAGCAGTGTAAGCAATCTTTTCACAAGTTCAAGTAGTTTCATGATATGGGTCATTTTGGTTCAATTTTAAAAAACATTAACGTTCATTTCACTGATTTGAGTTTAAAATTTGAGTTTTGTTACAGTAAAAAACTCTCAGAAACAGTCACATTTAACTTTTTTACTACAGTAAAAAATTTTCACATAAAATTACATTTAAATTCAAATTAAAAACTCAAATTAATAAACTAAACGAGCTCTAATATATTAAATGAAATGAGTACTGAGTCTAATTTCTCAGATCCCCAAAACTCCATGCATTAAACTTTTTCCAGCTGGAATATTGAAGAAGTAGGTGGCGCCATTAAAAAGCTAATTAATATTCTGCACAGAACATAATATCCAGTTTGTCTTCTTTTTTTTTTTTTTTTAATTTCAAAGCAATAACATCATGTGTTTTTATGAGGCTATCTTTGGTCAAGAATACACGAATGTTCTTTAGCTTCTCACGAGGAGTAAATATTACTTTTTGAGATGCGACTAACATGCTAAAGCATCCTAGCCCGACCCCTTTTTCTTTTTTTTTTTTTTTTAACTTGGTGCAATATATTTTTAAATTCACCTTTATTCTAGCCTTTCTTTCGTATGTAATTATTATTCTAATAAAAGTTAACGATTGAGATCTCTCCTGTACATTTTGATTCCGTTAAATAATATTTTACTTAATGAATGAAACGTGTGCTTTTATGCGGGTGATCATCTTTTTGTATGTGGCTGTCCGATATGATTGGTTGCATTTCTTTGGGAAATCATTATTGTGTGTGTTCCCATATGGTGATGGTCACAGAAAGAATTTGATCCTAATCTTCTTTTCTTTGGACGCTCGTCAAAAAAGTGCCATATTAAGCTTAAAGAAATATATATATATATATATCTAATAATTTATATATAAGTGTCTATATATGTAGGTATTAATCAATCTTTTCACATCACACAATTTGATTTCTTGTAGAAAAAGAGAATGCCAGATCTCCATGGCTTCTGTTTCAAGCAGTTTATCAAGAAAGAGAGCCAACAAACAACCAAACATCAAAACAAGGTTTTCTAATTTTCCTTTTATTATTACTATTATTTGCCACAACAAGTTTTAAGACAAATTTTGATAGTGAATTAACTGAAAACCAACCCCACAAGAGGACTTGAGTCTGCCAATTCTTACGTGTTTGTTTCAAGTAAATTCCATTATATGAGTTTTTCACGAGAATGATTACAAGACAATAGTACATCAGAGTGAGTGAGGGATTGGATATCCAATTTATACCTCCTCTATATGTTATTTTAGGTAGCTATTATAGCCCTTTAAACTTTCTTTATAATAGTTGGGCTTGTGGAAAGCATTCTGAATTTGGAAAGTGAGTTACCAAAATATAATCATATCCCAAATAACATTTCCTAACAAGACTTGAAATAATCCATGTTATCATATCATTCCCTACTCTTTACCGCCACCTGGTGTTCTATCATTGGAGGGGTTAGTTATTTTGATTACCCAAGTCTCCTTCACTGATAACCCTATTTTTGTCAGTTTGTAGTCCACCTAGGAAGCAAGGTATAAATCTAAAGATCAATAATCTTTATCAATTTCCACTTGTTAGAACTTGAATGCTTTCTTACCCATAAGAAAAAATGGTTAGAACTTCCAAACAACCATAATTTGATTTGTTGACCCTATTTACCTTCACAACCGTAGAGAAAGATATAGAAGAGAGAAGGTGCAACAAGATTTTTTTTTTTTTTTTTCATATTTGATTGCAGGATTTCAAGAATACACCTCAGAACCTTCACGTCTGAAAATTCCTAATATTTTGTCCAAGTATCAATCTACAAATTGACAATTTTACCACTATCAAAGACCCTTGTGAATTCAGAAGGACAGAATTGAGAAGAATGACAATCACTGTTATAGTGAAAAACCCCATTTATTTCTGAGGAACAGAATCATGACAGAGTAAAGGGGTCCTAAACATTTGCTAAATACAGAAAAGAATGATAAGGAGAGAATAGCAAACCAACAGGAGACAAAAACCAAAACACATCCCCACACACACAAAAAACAAAGACGTGGTATTTTTATGGCTTAACTCAGAGAAGATCCCAGGTGAATCTAGGTTGGACTGGCTTATTGGCGGCCAAGGCAGATGTGGATGTTGAAGAGGTCACGACCAACGGCGAGGGCGCCGGGGCAGAATCGAATGTCTCCCAATTCGTGGTAATGACAACTGCTCCTGATGTTGAATGCCTGGAAGGAGGCTGCGGCTGTGGCTGCTGGTGCGTTGGTGAGTTTCCAAACGAATGCCTTGGCGAATTTCCAAGCGAACTCCTCGGGGAATTCCCAAACGAACTCCTGGCGTCCTGCTCTTGAATCGCTCTTGGCCTGTGGCCGTTGGAGTAAAAATGTCTTGGTTGTTGGTCTTGGTTTGGTGGTGGTGTTTGCTTTTGCCCATTGGAGGACAGCCTTTGTTGAACTTGTATTGGGGTATGAACTCCATTGCTAGCAGGCATTGAGTTCTTGATTTTCAACATGTCAAGAGTTTCTACATACTTTTGAACTCTCATCACCTTCAAAATAACCATTAATAATAACATTCAGTGACTAAATACTAAAGACTAATGGACACATCAAGCTGAACACAACTATCTTATTCAAGTTTCAAATTCAACAACTTGGAATTCCCAATTTTAAAAAAAAAATTAAAATTACCTGCATTTTCCTCTGCAATTTCACATCTCCATCCGCCATTATTCCGTCCAATTTAAGCAGTTCATTCATCAACAACTCAATCAGATTAAGCACATCAGTTTCCGCGACTTTACCGCCTTTAGTAATCACGGATTCGAAAGCTGAAACCTGCCATTTTCCCCCAACTTAACATCAATTACAAGCGAACAAACAAACAACAGAAACTACACATATAAAAAACAATGCACAAAAATAAAATAAAATACCCGGCCAGCGAGCCTATCAACTTCCAAGCTGATCTCCGAGATGGACTTTGAGGCCTTCTCCATCTTCGCATTCCGCCGCATCTCGAGATGCCTCTTCTCTTGGCTAAGCGGGTCTTCAACCAAAACAATCTTCGATCTGTCCTTCACACCTGAAATGTCCAGAAAAGCCTTCGAATCTCTCTCCTTGTCTTTGTAAATCAGCTTCTGATCTTGGTGGTGCAAACCCGTCGGTCCCACCAGCATTTTCTTCAATTCCCCTGCAATCAATCAAAAATAGAGGATTGTTTTCTTTTCTTTTTTTCTAAATTTGCAATTTCCAGTTTTGATGATGAAAATTGGAACTCACCGAATGTGGCTTGGGAACTGATATGGATTTCGTGGTAGGTTGACCCGTATTTGACCCTAACTCTAATTGTCGGCGGAGGAGCTGAGTTCTGATCGGAGTCGTTGCGCTTCTGGACCAGCATTCCTCCGGGTCTCATCTCCCACTCCGACGGCGTTGACTCTGCTCCGCCGCCGGCGGACCCTCCGTTTATCTGAGAAATACCTGTCGTTTTGGTCCTCATCTTCATCATCTTTTGTTTTCTCTCAGAATTTCTATGGTACTAAAAATATCTCAGATCTTTGAGGATTTCGGTTCGTGACGATCCGCGTCGAGAATCTGAACTACCCAATTGGAAGAGAAACTGCTAGACCCTGCTTTAGAAGCCTCTGACCGCAGCATTACACGAGTCAAATCCCGAGAGAGAGAGAGAGAAAGTAGCGAGACGAAATACCAGAGAGAGGGGGAGAGAGAGAGAGAGACAGGGGCTTTCCTTTTTTCCTTTCCTTTTTCTTTTCTTTTCTTTGCCGAATCAATGGCGTCTCAAGAAAGCAAAAACCAAACCCATCAATGTCGAAACAAATAAAAACCACCAAACTCGTCCGGAGAATTTGACGAAACCCAGAACTTGCCGGACCTCAAAGCGCAGATCTTTACAGCAAAATGTTGACCAAATTGCTCAAAAAATTTGCCTTGGATTAACCCAAAAAAAAAAAAATCCCAAGAAAATTGTAGAAGCCCAATAATCTGAAACCTGCGGTTTTCTCCAATGGAAATGAGAATCCAAGGCGAAAAATTCTCTCTTTCTGTCTGTCTCTCTCTCTATATAATTCTTTGTTCTGGAAAACACGGTGAGGAAGAGAAAGAAGAAAATGGAAACTAATATAAAAACGAGTGGACAGCTAACTGAGCTTGTTGGGACCTTCTTATATACATAAATTAATAATGAATTATAAGCACATAATTACTCTACACATTATTATGAATAATACTCATATTAATAAAATAATTATAAACTAAATATAAATAAATAAAGAAGGAGAAAAAGAAGAAGGTGACTACGAAAGCCGCCGATGCTTCTATTTAACTGTTAAAAATATCGAAGACATGCTTTGGGTTTCCCTCACGGAACTATGGAGTATGTTCCGGTACTTTTCGGTTCTTTGTCAAACCGTAACGTACAGGCTCGAATTTTGTCCACGTGTGCGGTTTGAGGACAATTTTGTCAATTAGATAGCAAAGCAATCATTCTCATGTTATTATGAAGGTTTGTGTTTGGCCACGTGGAAGATTTTGCTGAGGTGTGCGGCGCTAACTCTGTGGTAGTTGGTATGGTTAACTAACTAGCTATGAGGATTACTAGTAAATGCGCCTAGCTATAAACCGGGAGTTTTTATTTTTTTTTATGTTTTTTTTTTTTTTTCAACAGCCGTAATTTTAACCCAACCCAAAACAACAACAAAATTCTCTGATACGCTTAGATTTAAGGATTAAAAACTTAACTTAACAGTGCATTAACATGCTATATAAAGTCTAAAAAAAGACAAGAAAATTAACCTGCCTCTTTTTTGACAAAAATTAATCTGCCTTTTTGGTCCCTTTTTTTTCAATTTTTACTGCTTTATCTATCTTTTCTTTCTCTTTTTTTTTCCCCATTTTCCAAACATGCTTAAATAAGTCTTAACTTTGCTCGACCGCTTTAAGTTTATGTGAAATGACCAAAAAAAGAAAAAAGAAAAGAAAAGAAAAAAGGAAGAGAATTCTTGCGCTTAATGTCAACCATGTTTAAACTATGCCACTAGGTTCCTTGGCAAAATAGAGCTCAAAATTTTTGTATCTCACATTTATTTATTTTTTTACTAGTTATGCTAAGTCTCCTAAATATTTGTTATTTATTACAAAATAAGGAGTTAAGGATCATCTAATATTGTTTACTGGCATTTTATTCCTATATTATTTTATTAGACACTAAGGATCCTATATTATTATTTACGAACACTTTCTCAAATTTAAAAGTTGGGATCAAATTAGGATCATCGGCACCAAAAAAATTATCGGATTAGGTAGTGCCATATCAGTGAGAAAATGAAACGCACGTCATTTTTACAAGTGTATCTGAGGCTCGATCGTTTTGTCGACAAAGCAGCCTCCCTTCGTCACATTATTCCCTTCAAATACATACATGCATGTTATCGAGGAATAAATTGTTATTAACAATAATACAAAAGGTCTTGTTTATTTCACAATTTGAGTTTTTAGTGCCTGATAAAAATATAATTTAAGAGATATCTTTAGCTCCTAATAAAGTAAATCAAAGGGCACAGGATTAGGTGAAAAAAAAAAAAAAGAGTAGCATTGCCAAATTAGTCTCTTATTTTTACGGAAAATTTAAAAATACACCTTAAAATGGTGTCCTCTTTTATTTTTAACCACTTTAATATTAACCTATATATTTTTACCTTTTAGATTAGAGTTAGTTGAGGATATAATTTTTTAAAATTGATACTTTAAGTAAGTCATGTACTTAAAAAGGTATGATCTGTAATTTTCTCTATTTTTTTATTCTTTATATCCGGCCTCTTTTGTGGTATATAAAATATGTCGTTCTTTTATCCACAATTACATATAACTTCATGTTTGCAATATAGAAAGTCAGTCAGTTTACCAACATTTATCCTTCTATTAAAGAAAGAAAGATCAAAAGTTTAATTTATTGAGTTACGCTGCTTGAAAAGGTAGCGAGCGATAAGCATGGCGTGACCGATAAAAAGAATCAGATTTTTTTTTTTTTGGATGGAAAAACCATCAGATTTCATGTACGGGAATCCCCTAATTGTGATTAAAAAAAAAAAAACCCATATTTACTTGCCTTGATAATTCTCATTCATAACTAACGCCTTTTCGTATTTTTCAGTTATAATCGGTTCTCAATGTCAACTTTGTATTTCAAGTATGTATTATCCATTCATCTCCATTTAAATTATTTTTCATAGCTCTAAACCAGTTCGGGGACTAAATTTGTTGTTATGATCATGACAAAGCACATTATTGCACCCCATTAAACTTTAATACATCATAATCACGTCTTCGCCTTAGAATTTTTACATAAATAATACGTATCTATTCTCTTAGAAAAATACATTTCGTGAATGGTTTGGTGGGGGGGGAAAAAAAAGAAGTAAGAGTAATATTTTTCATGAAAAATGCATTCATGAATGGTTTGTCATGCAATATTACAAAAAATAGATTATTTTCTAATGAAACAATAACAATTTGTGCACTTCATTTCTTTATAGAATTGTAATCATTTTTCAACTTGTTTCCTAAAAACGACCAACGCGTTAATTAATACTAATTTCGTCATCTTGCATAAGGTTGGTTAACTAGGTTTTAATCAAATATCAATGCATAAGTCAAGTCTATCTGTAAGATTAAGACTTGTGCTTAAATATGTACAATCAATTTTCTATAATGGTATATCATCATTAAAGGTGTCTTTTGGGGTCCATCGCCATGAACCAAAGGTGTAGTCCAAATCAAACAAATGTCTTCAATGGCTCTATGGACAATACCAAAGGTGTTCAAATTATGCAACGTTAGATTAAAAAAAAAAATTTCTTATTATTTCAAGAAAAAAACAATAATAATACTAATTGTCGGTCCATAAACCATAACTTTTTGTGTACTAGTGCAGCAGTGCTTAGAAGACAAGAATAAAGCCTCCAAAGCCCCTTTTCCTTTTGTGGGGTTGCTCTTGTCCGTCATTATTTTATTTTTTATTTTCTTTTATTTCATTGTAATTGAAAAATGAAAATTTCAGTCCAGGATCCAAATATTTCAAGCTTTCATTTTTTTTTTTTTTTTTTTTGCTTTGTTTTGGAATAAAGAAAATTCATATTTCAAGCTCTAAATGCCAATAAACAGTTGCCACACATTGTGACAAAGAAAAACAGTTGCCACAAATATACATAAATCAATGACGCAATGGTAAATTCCAATATATACACCAAAAGAGGATAAGAAAAAATGAAAAATATACGCCAAACTGGATCACGTCAATGTCTCAGTAAAAACCAAGGAAGAAATACGAATTGCTTACGTCACACTCAAAACTTGGACACGTGGCTGTCGTTGGCACCTTTAACGATTGTACCAAAAATCTATGTAAAACCCATTTCTCTCTGTTCTTGTTTTTTTTTTTTTTTGAATTATTAATTATTATTTTTAACTTTGAACTAGTTCTTACCAAGCCCACCGACACTCTAACACGTGCGACCGACACGAGCGAGCGTGGGCGCCTTTGAGAGGGGCAGGACAGAAAGTCGTCGCCACGTGAGATTCGTGTGAGGGGGTTTGGGATTCTGTGTATTACGTACTTCGATGGAGACGGTGCAACCTATATTGGCTCTGGGCGGCTGTTGTAATGCAATGGTTCCTTTAATTACCTTTTCTTTTTTTTTTTTTTTTCCTATTCTAATGACTTTTTTGTGATTAAAGTAATGGGTTCGGCCAAGACAAGCTATTTTTTAAATACATTTGTTTGGATTATTGTTCGATATTCTCAATTCTATTGTTCCAGGGTAGTTGGTTTCAAGGGATTTTTTTTCCTTTAATTTTCCTCTTGGATTGGGGACAAAATACCGACCATTTTTATAATAATAACAATAATAGCAGCAAAAATTGGGTTTAAACTGTAAATTGTGTGCTAGCGGTTTTGCGGAATTTCTATGGGAATTTTTTGAACAAAGCTACTGTTTACCACTTTTCTCCTATCTCTCTATTTCTTTTCTTTCATTTTTCCTATGAAAAATTGGTCCAAATATTGGACAGGATTCATACATATGAACCGAATTAGTTGAATTATTATTGCAGCCTTGCAGGGACTCGAGCAAAAATTTTAGATATACAAAAAATTAGGCCTATGATGTTTGCTAGAAATATATATATATATATATATACTCAACAATAATCATATTAATTATATAATTCTTTCACAATGTTATAAATAAATAAATAAAGTTGTTAAGAATGCATGAATAAATCTAATTCTTGCCCACTTCAAATTTAATAAAGAGGTATTTGAGCATTTCAAATCCTTTTTAATTCGATAACAAACATAAATGTATAGATTACAATGTCTAATTGCTTTTAATGCAACCACTTCTCGCATAATTTATTAAATAGCATTATTAATCGGCATATTCAAATCTCTAAGATCTCATTCATTTTACCGATTCGAGTTTTCAGTTTTAGGGTTCTACAGTTCAAAACTCTAAAAAAATGTCACATCTAACTTTTTTTACTACAGTTAAAAACTCTAAAAGAATATCACATATCAATTTAAATTAAAAATTTGAATCCGCAAAACGAATGAGGTCTAAATATAACTCTATAATTTAGCCTAAAAAAATCAAATTATATATTTTGAGATCTAGAGAGTGAGACCATGGACTAGTCCTTACTTTGTACTTGACCTTGCGTACGTGGGATATCCTTATTTTCTTGGAACGTGTTGAGGTTTTTTGCCTCTTTTGTCTCATTTTTCTTGTAATAATTAGTGAAGAAAACTACCATATACATAGATCGGAACTAACAGTATCCAAGATCAGTTATGGAGTTTCACATACAAAATTATCAAGTTGTATAGAAATAGGCTATACTACTATCATGTAGTTTTAGATCTTGATGGCTTTGTGATCTTCATGCAAACTTGTAAAGTATCTAATAACTTGTCTTCTATTACCCAACAAAGTAATCATTGACTCTTCAAAAATGTCCTAAGAATTACCCAAAATAAATAAATAAATTGTCGTTTCTTCTAGGTCCCACTGGCCCACAATGCAAACCATAGGTTGGTGCTCTTCCGAATTACATTGAGGCACGTGGATTTTGAAGTCCAAAAGTAGTAATAATTTCTTTGCAACTTGGAATGAGTAGTTGGGTATTCCAACCTTTTAACGAAAAAAAAAAGAGTAAAAGTTAGTGTTTATTCTTCCAAAAAGAAAAACTTAATGGTAATTTATGGTTACTATTCCCTTAAGTATGAGCTCATCAATCATTTATAACTATAATTATCTTCATATATAGTTTTCAGTCCAACATTTTGATTAAAAATAGAAGGAAACCCTCCCACACGTTTCTGTTAATTAAGCGCATTGATTCGAAGTCCTAACTATAAATAAGTTTGATTTTGAGGATCAAAAGTTGGGTGGAAGGTCCTTTTATTAGTCTGTTTTCCTCTTAATTTCGAAAATGATAATCCAACCGATGAAAATTAGAGAGTGATCAAGGATTCAAAGCTGAGGAATTCAAACATATTATATATATATATATATATATATATAAACACACGCACAAGACACACAAAATAGTATACATAGGACAATGGAGATCGACTGATAATATACATAAACTTATTTTGTTAATTAAATCAGTGTCGGTAGACAAAAAAGTAGTATGCATGCATACTAATTAAAGAAAAGGAATACAAGAAATAACACATGTAAAGGAAGATGAAATAATATTTCTACAATCATGATGTTGAAAATGCACTTTGTTTTGTATTAGAATCACAAAAAGAAATAAAAAGATTTCAGC
>NW_010366029.1:135389-163322 GCF_000414095.1 Morus notabilis
CAGGATTAAAAGAAAAACGAAATAAAGAAAGAAATTAAAAAGCATTTTTTTTTTTGGCTTTCAATATAACTGGGAAATTTAAATGGTAGGAACACCAACTCAAATTCCACTTATATATAATTAATTAACTATAGTCTATATATATATATATGTATATAATTAATTAACCATATATATAGTTAATTAACTATAGTCTATATATATGTGTCATGAAGTGGTAAATAATATGAGCTAGTTGTTTCATTTGTAACTGTCCAAATTGTTTTTACACGCACGCACGTACAAAATGAGGCCCCAAGAAAATGATGGGACACCGTATTTTTGCAACCTATTGCATGGCCATTGGCTAAATATATATGCTTCATACGTAAGGCAAAGGTTTTGTTCTTGCTTTTCCATGGTTGACACGCAATTCTTATTTTATTTTATTTTATTTTTTTTTCTGTTTGGTGTTGCAAGTCAGGTATATATCACCCTGATTTTGCTTCCAATTGCAAACACCAACAACATTTATTGGGTCCGCTGTCAAATTGATCAGAAAAAACCAATATAAAAAAAAATGAAAAAAAAAAGCTTCTAGGAAGTATGGCGAGTAGTGTTTAATTTCAAGTACAATATCGATTTTTAAAAAAAAAAGAAAAAAAAAAGAAGAAAAATGAAAGAGACTGGGGAAAAGGAAGAGAGATTCAAGCATGTTGGTGTAATGTCATGTTGGGAGTGATACAGTCTTGGGTGGTATGGATTGGTCTGCTGTCTCTATATATATATATGAATTGAGAACGAACCAATTAATTTTAGGATTATTCTTCGAAATAATAGAAGAGTAACATTATTACTTGTTTTACATGTTAATCATTCTTATATATAATGCCATGCCAACTCATCAATCATCATCACTTGACAAATCCAAAGGCTATCTTTTCATCCAAAATAAAACTTTTAATCTGAGCCATCCGGTTGTAATAGACACTGTTCAATTTCAAGTCAATACCGAATCTTATCCAATCTCATCGTCAATGTTTGTATAATTTGCCCCTCAATTAGTACAAGGAGTTTTGATGGTTAATAATTTAGTCGGCATAAACTACAAAGAGTGTAGCACAAGTCTTTTTTATAATTATTATTTTCCTTTAATTTTTTTAAGTTTGTTGAACCACATGTAAAACCTAACTAATTAACCCGATTTTTTTTATTTTTTGTTTTTGTTATCTGCTTGGAAGCTTGCTCTTATGTGGGTTCTAAATCCAAAACATGAATGTGACCAAATGAGAGGGATATTAGAATATTCTTTCAGTGGTTACGCCCACTGAGTATGACAAAAAAAAAAAAAAAATGGTTAATTTTGTAATTAATAGCAATATTTGTGGGGTGCATTGTCCCATAAGATGCGTAGTTTTCAGCTTTTTCACCGACAATTCCAACACTATTTATATAAAATAACTTGTATATTGCTGACGTTTTGATGAACTTTCAGGACCATAGAAGGAAAGGGGGTGAAAAAGAAAAGAAGAAAGAATAATAACTCAACTCAATTTGCAAAAGAAGGTCCAATAGATGAATGATTCGTTTATTCTCCCCTTACGTTCTGAAATATGTACTTCCTCCACTTAATTATAATATTAAAGCCAATATCTTATCATGAGTTGGTTATACATAATAAAAATTTATTTATTTTATTACCATATGTATTAATTTTACCTTTTTTTGATATGAATGCCATAAACAAGTATCACAAAGTCAACGGTGATCAAATACGTCTAATTAGTTCATCTCTAAAAGATATTTAGGCCTCGTTCATTTTACCGATTCGAATTTTCAGTTTTAGGTTTCTATAATAAAAAGCTCTAAGAAAATGTCACATTTAACTATTTCTGCTACAGTGAAAAGCTCTCAGAAAATGTCACATCTCAGCTCGAATTGAAAACTCGAATCCGCGAAGTGAATGAGGCCTTTTGGAAAACTACAGTAGTAGACAAGTTAATTAGAACTAGAATAGTTTAACTATAATGTAACTAAAGAAGTCTTAGTCAAATATTATTAAAAACCCATGTTCAGTTCATGGAGATTAACCATTGTAAGTAAGAAATCAAAACAAGTCAATCAGTCCCAATATTAGAATATACGGATTTGTTTCACGGCCATATAATATAATTTACATTTTATGTGTCTTAACTGTCCATACATTTAGAGTTTCTACTTTAAACTAATTAACAAAAAATTTTCCCCTAAATAAATAACAAAAATTTAAAAAAAAAAATTAATTGCTTGATTGGTAATAGGATTTCACCTTTTTTTCGTGTGATTTTTTTTTTTTTGCTTTTCTTTTATTTATTTATTTATTTTTCTTTTCTCCGGAGGACTTGTTAAGAAAATTTTCTTTACAATAATATGTGTACCGAATGAAAATTACGGATAAATTACAAAGAATTTTATCTTGTTTGGGAGAAAAATAACGAAAGCTCCGGCCAAAAAAAACTCTAATGTGCTCATGATTTAAGCAAGCAAATTTAAAAGTAATTCTCACATTACTATCCAACCCCAGAAAACTAAGCTAGATATGGAAAAACAAAATAAAATAATAAGAGGAGACAAAAAAACAAGGAAACAAACCTACCTGTTATTCCCACAGGAATAAGACAAGGCAGTTAACAAAACACGTAAACCTTATCTGAAAGAAACCGAAACGCCACATGGTGAGGAAGATAGACTTATCTCAACTCATAAACAGTGTAGACAAAACCTCTGAGTATAGCCATGGTAGCCTTGAGCTGCCAATTCCACCACCCCATTAATGTCGTTTTAAAAAACTATCGACGCATCAAGTCAAAACCGGCCACCATCTTTTGCTCAGCACAACCCTCTCAAAGCAATATCAAGGTTCTCATGAAATGCCATAAAATATTTTTCATTTTCAGAAAATATGAGAAAAACTTTAATTTAATAATTTGTGTTTTGGGGTGTTACTATTTTAGGTCATTATAAATGGAGCAGCTAAGGAAATAGGAAGGGCTGCAGTAATTGCAGTGACCAAAGCCAGAGGAATGGAAGTGGCTGGTGCTGTGGATTCTTATCAAGTAGGGGAAGACATTGGCAAGGTCTTTTTCTAGTCTTTCTTCTTTGCTAAATACCCAATAATGCTAATCCAACTTTTCTTAATTAATTTTCTGATTTTTGTATATTTGCCACCTTAACAATGTTATGTTTGTTTTTTTTTCTATCTTTACAAAAAGTAGGTGTGTGACATGGAAGACCCTCTTGAAATACCCATAATGAATGATCTCACCATGGTCTTAGGTTCCATTTCTCAGGTAATTAACTAAGACCCTTGTTTCTATACTTATGCAAACGACATTGACAATTTTTTTTCTTAATTTATGACTTTTTTTCCCAGTCAAAATCTACAGGAGTAGTTGTTGATTTGACTGAACCTTCCAAAGTTTATGACAATGTGAAGCAGGTAAATCCTACCTTAACTTTGGTTTAATTTTTTTTTCATAGATTGTTTACATTTTCTGAAAGTCAGAGAAGAGAAATTTTAATTGAATACCATAACTAATTGTTTTGGCTCCTTTTATTTGTTTCCTGTTAGGCAATAGCATTTGGCATGAACAGTGTGGTTTACGTGCCAAGAATCAAACTAGAAACGGTAACTGCATTGTCAGCTTTCTGTGACAAAGCCAGCATGGTGAGCACTGCAGGGTGAGAAAACCTCATATGTGATTACAATTCAACTTGTCCTTTTTCTTGTTACAACTTGTGGTTAGGACATTTTTTTTAGTCCGTCATATACTGAAATTATTAGCCCGTTTGTTCCACGTGTTCGAGTGGATAACTTAAGTTGAAAAATAAGCGTATGTGAGAGAAAACCCTATAACAAAAAGTTTGAGTTGCGATTCAACAAAGCAATTTTCCCATTTCTCTCTTTACCTCCTTCTGCGTTTAATGTGAGGTTGCTAAAATTAATACCAGGGCTGTCTTGTTGCGCCGACTCTTTCCATTGGATCAATACTCCTTCAACAAGCTGCAATTTCAGCTTCCTTCCATTACAAGAATGTAGAAATTGTGGAATCAAGGGAAAGACCAACGGTAACTAAATTCTGTGCCTAATGTTATGTTGTACAGACCACTGAAAATACAAGTCGCAAAAAAACATTTGTTATTCCCGACAAGCACGCATGCTTGCTGTAACAACAACAACAACAACAACAACAACAAAAAAAAAAAACCCGATTGTTTTCTGAAAAAAAAAAAAAAAAAAAAAAAAAAAAAAAAAAAAAAAAAAAAAAAAAAACATGTTGAATATATCATGATACAATAATATGTTAAAGTTAAGTTTTTTTATGGCAGGATCTTCCATCTGCAGATGCGTCCCAAATTGCCAACAATCTGTCCAATCTAGGGCAGATTTACAATAGAGAAGATATTTCAACAGACGTTTTGGTAAACTGAATTATCTGAACTGTGGAATTTCCACGTATTAGTGCCATTTGATGCCTCAAACTCATAATTATTTTGTACCATAAAGGCAAGGGGCCAAGTTCTTGGTGAAGATGGGGTTCGTGTGCATAGTTTAGTCCTTCCGGGGCTTCCCGCCAGCACAACTGTCTACTTTTCCGGCCCGGGAGAGGTCTGCTTCTGGTGTCATTCTTCTAGTTTTGAAAATCATTAACTAGAGCAATTTTGTTACCCTGGCGAAATAGCAATCTGATCGATGAGCATTGCTGTCCATGCAGGTTTACTCCCTCAAACACGATATCACCGACGTGCAATGTCTGATGCCAGGACTCATCTTAGCTATTAGAAGAGTTGTGCGTCTCAAGGTAAGCAACAAATCACATCCAAGTTTTAATATCAAAATTTCTTGAGAAATCTGCTTTGATATATATTAAACTGAAGACTACTGTTTTTCCTCTTCTTTCTTTCACTGCAGAACCTGGTGTATGGATTGGAGAAATTTTTGTAGAACTCCCAGTGCATTTGCTCAGATCACACTCCTTCATGTGGAACTGTACTTCCGATTATTGATCCAATGGAGGAACCATTTTTATCCTGTAAATGAAGATCTGAGAGAAGAGGAACCATTTTGTTAGTTCTTGCATCGGTTAATTCAATTGAACTACGCT
Organism: Morus notabilis; assembly: GCF_000414095.1. Taxonomy (NCBI): domain Eukaryota; kingdom Viridiplantae; phylum Streptophyta; class Magnoliopsida; order Rosales; family Moraceae; genus Morus; species Morus notabilis. The sequence goes on from NW_010366029.1 coordinate 140,513, forward strand.
TTTCCGAATCTGAGGGGCTATTTTCTCATAGTAGTGTTGATTTGAGTTCAATGTTGGAAATTTATCCAACACCATATTCAATTCTGAATCAACCAAACGTGAAAAATGAGAGAAAGAACACCAAGACTTGTTATCGAGGTTCGGTACAAATTGATACCTACGTCCCCGCGAACTCCCCAGAAAAAGTTTGATTTGCACTATTGAAAGAATGATCAATTACAAGAGTTTACACCAAGAACAAACTCTCAGAAATACAACCTTACCCAGAGAAAAACCACAAGAAATTTTCCGGAGAAAATTTTTCCTTTTCTCTCTCCCTTTCTTGCTCTAACCCCTTTCTCTATCTTAGGCTATTTCTGTTACAGAATTTGCTCTCAACTCATCAATCTCTCAACCCAGAAAACTGATTTCTGTTTTCTTCTTAGATCTCTCTGGAAAAACTAATTCTGTTATAACTATATATGAATATATATAAAAGCTGTAGTGAATGTCGGTGGTGCTCCAGTCAACACTACTTGTATCTATTGCTCAGCCACGTCAGCTTCTCCTTTCATTTACTGAAAGGCTGCCGTTTAGCTTGTACACAAATCTGCATTCTTCCAAAACTTATATAATGACTTGTAGTACTTGTTAATAACAGAATGAACAGATCACTTATAATTGAATCCTTAATTATATGGGAATTGATTCAACATTCAAGTCTACACCCTTTTCAAAATACAAGAGTCTGAGCAAAATTTTCCCCTTATACCATCTGCTTCAATGTTCAATCAAAAGAAATGATCACTTTTAGTATTCACAATTTCAATATCAATGGTTTTTGAGACCTGCTCAACAGAGGCAAAAAGGACTATTTCTTCAACTTACCAACATAATAATATCATCATTCTTCCGAAATTCAGAATCCCAGACAATTTAATACATGAAGAGTTCATAGGAACAAGGTATAAAATCTAGCAGCCTCTTGGTTTTTGGAGTTGAAAATTTGATCAATATATGAGCCGTTATACTCGTTTGTTCGTTACAAATTAGTACATAAGGTCTTACCCGCAAATTTCTTTGCCAGTGCTCCTATCCAGGCTCTATCTTTTACGTTATACGCATAGCTAATAGTAGAAGCCACCAAGATAAATCCTTGATTGGTTTCCATGGTTTTGTCACTCGAGTCAGGAACTTGTGGCACTGGTTGTACCAGGACAGAACGAGTCCCCTTGGGTAGAATATCCCAGAGTCCAGAATCTGAAAAAACCATATAACAGGAAGAATCAGCATATAATAAAGTTAAATTCTTGGTCGTTTTGATTCAAGCATCGCAATACAGCAATGAAGAAAAACGACATTAAAAAGAAAAACGACAAATTTTTAAAACAAAAGGCTAAAAAACGAGTCACTCAAAAAAGGGCAATCTATGCGACCAGGACAACTTGAATAATAAGACAAGACAACAATAATAAAACAGATGACAACAAAGACCACAACGTAAAAACGACATAGACAGCTAAAGGGCAATAAATAGTTTAAACGACGTCGAATGAAAACGACAAGGACTAGAACAATGACCATTACAGAAAAAGCGAAACAAAAGTCGTTACAACATCTCTTACATGTGTAACGACGACAGAAACAACGATCACACAACTTCAACCAAAAAAAAGGACAAGAATTTGTATTCCAAAAAAACTGACTGAAAAACGACAACAACAATACAAAGGATGATAACAGAAAGCTTATAGAGCAAAAAGAACAAACCAATATCAAATATAAAAACGATACGTCCTGGAACAACATAAAATTTTAAATACCAAGACACAGACTGAGCCGTTGAGGACAGTAATAAACGACGATAGGTTTTAAACGACAGCATCCATTATAAACGACGAAAAAAACGACAAACAAGGCAGCGGAGTGTTTACTACCTGAAATCTGGGGAAAATAAAGGGTGTCTTTCACGTCAGAAATGCCAAATTGTTCAATCTGTCTCCCAAACCAATCTAGTAAATCGGTTTTCGATACATCGGTTGGCGTGTTCCAATACCCACGTACGCATAATTCACCTTGAATTGATATTAACTGCAAAATTAGTGATTATTATCGTCAAGTTACAGACTATTACATCACGTATGCTAATAAATCATGTTCTAATTAGAATAATATCTAACAACTAATTTAAAAGACTGGACAATTGGTAAAAATACCACTGCCATGGTGTTTGTATTCCGGAGCAAGATGTATGTGGCCCAAGCCAAATCTTCCTTCTCAGTATTTGAGACATTTTCCGACAACATAAATATTTGTTCACTGCCTTCAGGAATTGTCGTTTGATCCATTGGAGTAGCACCCTGCAAATATTTCTCATCTTCATAAAGCTTCGAATATATTAACCAAAAAAATAATCAATTTCTTCATATTGAGAACAGATAAAACCTTTAGAAATTTTCCGAGATAGGGAAGTACTATTGAGAATGCAGCCAAAGAAAGACCCAAAGCCTCTGTTCTCTACAAAAAAAAAAAAAAAAAAAAAAAGAGATCAAACGCACAACAATAAACGACACAAGTACATATGATACTGAAAAAATAAAAAGAAAAAAGAAAATTTATTTATTTATTTATTTATTTTGTGTGTGCTTACTAGCTGAGCAGAGGTAATATCAGTGACAGAATTGGAACCGACGAAATGATTCAAAACCAAAAGCGAACCAAAACCATATCCAATCCATCTGGGCAAGTACGATTCGTCCAGCCCAGGAATTCCTGCAATTCCCACAAATGAGCCCATTTCAAGTCCATAATCCCATATATAGAGAGAGAGAGAGAGAGAGAGAGAGAGAGAGAGAGAGAGAGATTTACCGAGAGTGAAGCGGAGGACAGAGAGATTGAGTTGGGGATTGGGTTGGCCGCTTCGAGAATTGTCGTCGAGACGAGATGAGATTACTGAGAATCTTCTGGTGCTGCTTCTGGTGCCAAATCCGGTTGGGATTTTCAGCTGAGATAGCGGACTAAGGGAGACAATACTGTTGCTCATGTCCTTTTTTTTCTTTTCCCTCTCTCTCTCTCTCTCTCCCGGGTGTTTGGGAACTAAGAAAAAGAAAGTTGATGTCGGTATATTCGTGGAGAAAATTTGACAAGACCAGGAAAAAAAAAAAAAAAAAAAAAAGATCTAGACCATTTTTTTATAACAAGAAAATTTTGACGTATATTTTACGTGTAAAAAATGAACCCAATTTTAACTTATGTGTATACACAAGGATCACTTAAAAAAACTTTTCCTCTCTCAAAACTGAACAGACCGTTTTTTAGGTGCCTTTTCTTCTCTCTCACCGACCGATCCTCTCACCGACCAAATCTCTCGCCCCAATCGGTCCTCTCTCGTTGACTGACCCTCTCTCGCCGACCAGACCCTCTCTCGCCAACCGACCCTCTCTCGCCGACCGACCCTCTCTCACCGACCAGACCATCTCTCGCCGACTGACCTTCTCTCGCCGACCGACCCTCTCTCACCGACCGACCCTCTACAACGCCGACCAAACCATCCCCAATGTCGACCGACCATCCCAAATGCCGACCCGACCCTCCCGAACACTGACCGACCCTCTTGATCGCCAACCCGACCCTCGAACGCCGACCGACCATCCCCAACGCCGACCCAACCCTCCCGAACGCCGACCAAACCACCCACACCGCCAGACCTCTCCACTAGCAACTTCCACGACTGAAACGGCTTCACAAAGCAGCTCTTATTCCTCAACTAAGACGGTCATTTCGCGAACCCCTCTTGACGAGGCAACGAAATCTGCTCTCCCTCAGGTAAACTTTCTTTGATTTCACATTAGGGTTTTATTCTTGTTTTATGTTTTGATACATTTTTGCAAGAATAAAAACTTAATATAAGAAAACAAGAATATGTATTAGTGTCTGTTCATGGTGGTCTGTTCTCATTTGTCTGTGGTTTGTTTGTGGTCAGTTTTGATACACGGTCGGTTCACAATCGGTTCACGGTCGGTTCTGGTTGGTTCTGGTCGGTTTGGTCGGTTCTGGGCGTTTCTGGTTGGTCGGTTCTGTCGTTCTGGTCAGTTCTGAGTAATGTGTTTTTTCTTTTTTCATAATGACCTCTCGATGTACAACCCAGATGAACTTCCTGTGATTAGACAACCAAGGACGGTCATGGATCCTAAGCGGGAGTATTTTCCAGTGAAGATCACTGTGAAGTCAAAGATGGAGGCCTTGGAATTGAAGGGCGATTCTTCGCCAAAAAATAAAAATTAGCAGAGCATACATTTGACAGCGACATGGATGAATCTATCAATGGAAAAAAGCGCATAATTGGAAAGAAATGGGATGGCGCGCAAGGCTTCACAATGCCTCTTAACATTGAGGATAAGCATTAAGTTGCCCTTTATGTTGATTTATCTGAAATCAACATAAAGGTGTATGACTGCAATGTAAAGATGTACAGGGATTAATAGATGTAAAAATACGTGGAGCCTATCTCTGTCATAATGCCCAAGTTCTTGAAGTAGATAGCTTTATTTAACCCTATGGGTGATAAACTCGACAGTGCGTGCTCATTCTTTTGTCCCAAGTCGTTGGTTCACAACCTCAAAACGGATGACTGCGGACTTTTCACATACAAATTTATCGAATATCTTGTCCGTAAAATCCCATTAGAAGAACTCGCTGAAGAACAAGTAAAAATGTACCGGTTAGAGCTTGCAGCCGGAATTTGGAGCGAGTACAATCTTAAAAGGCCCGTGAGTTGTATATAAAAATGTTTATAAACATGATATAATTAAAAACATTGTTTTGCTAGTAAAATGTATACAAAATGTTGTTTTGCTTGTAAAATGTATATAAAAATGTTAATTTTTTAGAAAGCTTCATACATATCCCAAACAATGAAGAAATATCCCATTTATAAAAGAGAAAAAAACGTTATTAAAAAATGAAAAAAAATATATCAATTTATAAAAATGTATAATTAAACATAATATAAAACAAAACTAGACCACTAACAGAATGACCAGACTAAGAACATAATGACCAAAGCATTATTAAAAATGAAAAAAAAAACCATCAATTTATAAAAATGTATAATTAAACATGAAATAAAATAAGACCATACCACTAACAGAATGACCATACTAAGAACAGCATGACCATGCTAAGAACATAATGACCAAACCAAGAACAGAACAACCGATCAACGATCAGAACTAGAATAGACTACAAACATACCAAGAACAGACCACGAACCGACCATACTTGACCAAGAATAGACCATGATGATTTTGTTAATTTTTTATAAAGCTTCATACTTGTCCCAAACAATGGAGAAATATCTCATTTATAAAAGAGAAAAAAAGCTTTATTAAAAAATGAAAAAAAAAACCATCAATTTATAAAAAAAAATGTATAATTAAACATGATATAAAACAAGACCAGACCACTAACAGAATAACCAGACTAAGAACAGACCAACTGATCCACTTCAGAACAAGAACTGCCCACACTTGGAAAAAAAATAAACTAAGAACAGATCAAGAACAGACCAACTAGACTATGAACATACCAAGAACAGACCATGAAAATACCATGAACAGACTAAGAACAGACCAAGAACAGACCAACCATACCATGAATAGACCAAGAACAGACCATGAACAGACAAGATAAATTAATAATATTTTTTCACTTTTATAAATTTTAGATCATTGATTTATGACATTGATGTATATCATTGATATTGAATTGAACACTAACTAATATTTACAACGTTAGTTAATCATATCTATCACAACATAACTTTATTTTATACACGATGTCTTACATAATATGTAGAATTATATTTTTACTTCTTACTTATGACGTTTAATTAAACACATTTTATAAATTTATTATATTGTTTCATCAATATATTGATAAAGTCGTGTCTTAACACTGAAAAAATAAAAATATATATATTAAAAGGATTTTTTTAAAAGTTTGTTTAGGGTATGTTCTTGGTTTGGTTAGTCTGTTATGGTCTGTTCTTAGTCTGTTAATGGTCTGGTTGGTCTGTTCTGGTCTGTTCTTGGTCTATTCTTGTCAAAGTGTGGTCGGTTCTTATTGTGATAGTGGATCGGTTGGTCTGTTCTTGGTCTGGGACATGTATCTTAGTGGTATGTTCTTGTTTTGATCGTTGATCGGTTGTTCTGTTCTTGGTCTGTTTGTGGTCTGGCCATTCTGTTCTTAGTCTAGTCATTCTGTTAGTGGTCTGGTCTTGTTTTATATCATGTTTAATTTTACATTTTTATAAATTGATGGTTTTTTTTTCACTTTTTAATAACACTTTTTTTTCTCTTTTATAAATGGGATATTTCTCCATTGTTTAGGACAAATATGAAGCTTTCTAAAAAATCAATAAAATCATCATGGTCTATTCTTGTTCAAGTGTGGTTAGTTTGTGGTATGTTCTTAGTCTGTTTGTGGTCTATTTTTGCTCTGATCGTTGATCGGTTGTTCTTTTCTTAGTCTGTTTATGGTCTGGTCATTCTATTCTAAAAATTTAGGCAGCATTTTTCCATAATTATAAGCTTTCCCATAGTCAAAATAACATATTGAATATAATAAGTATAAAAACAATGCAATGCTAATAATAATATTTCAATTGTCAAAAATAATAATATTTTTTTCATGAGCACATCGGTGCGTTTTTACATTTATTCTGATAGTGTCCATATTGCCCACACCTAGCACATCAGTTCTGCCTTCGTGTGAACTCACCTATGCTAGGAATGCGTTTTTGCTTTGGCCTACCCATTTTCGGTACAACACGTGGTGATAGAATGTGAACTTCCTTTACTTCATTCAGAATATCCCATTGCGAAGTATCTGGCACATGATAGATTATCTCAGCATATATATGCTAATCAAATTACAGTCTGAATACCACACCCAACAACTTTCATTCTCCTCCCATTTTCCTCCAATGTCAAAACAAATCCTCCACCGAGCCATTATTTAGATTTAAAACTGTAAAATTTTAATCAAGATAATAATATGTCATTCAATCAAACCAAACATACCACGAACAGACCATTATAATGAGAACAGACTACGAACAGACCACAAACAGACCATTAGAATATGAACAGACCAAGAACATACCATATAATATGAACAAACCATGAACAGACTATGAACAGACCATGCAAAAGATGGTCTGTTGAGATTCAGTCCCATTTTTTTTCTAAACCCAACAAATCTTCATATCAGACAATGTAAACCCCTCTTTTACCATCTAAAATTATTATTTTAATGGGTTTTTAACATTTTTAACTACATTATCATCTTAAAAACATATGAACAACATAAAAAAATACCATGAAAGATATAGAAAAAGAAAGACATACTTAGTAGCTTTTCTTCAAACATCGTTTTGGACGGGAAAAAAGCGTTGAATGAGCAAGATAATAATGTTAGTGAGGTTGTGCGATGGCGAGGACTTGAGAAGAAGAGAGAAGAAAATGAAGGCGGCTGGAAGAAGAAAATGGCGCGAAATAGAATATGGGGAAGAAAAAGAAACTCCTAAAAACATACTTGCTGACGTGGAATGACTGATGTGGATGTTGGTCTATTTACTCAATTTTTTGTGGTTTATTTACTTAAAAACACTTTTTACTTAGTCTATTTCCAGTCGTGGTGGCGGCGATGGTGATATTAATGAGTGCTATTCAAATACTGATAAATGAGGGTGAGTTTCTTAAATAGCACTTATACTGGGGTTGATATCTAAAGATACCACCCTTTTTTTTTTTTTTAAAAAGTTTTTTATAGATATTTATGTTTTAAAGATAAAATAGACTTTGTGAAAGTAGGTTGTATCAACGGAATTACCGAAAAACCGGTAAGAACTAATGAGTTCTTGTCAAAAGTTGCATACAATCTTATTAAAGGTTCTTTCTACATAGTAAAATTTAAGTACTAAAGTTTGAATATTGGAAAATTTTCAAAATATTAAAAGAATAATACAATTTGATATTATTAAAATCATGATCATTTGATATTAGTGTCTTGAGCAAATGAAAAATATAATTATACATAGTAAAATTTAAATACTAAAGTTTAAATATTGGAAAATTTTCAAAATATTAAAAGAATAACAAAGTTTGATATTATAAAAATAATGATTAAATAATTATTAGTGTTCCAAAAAAATATAACTATATAGTGTGAAAAATAACATTATTATGATAATTAATATATCATTTTTGTTGTTTTTATAACATTTTGAAAATTTACTAAATTTTAATTCGATATAAATTTTGATTGTAGTTGTAACTAACCGGAAAAAAATAAAAAATACCACTCAAGACGGTGCAAAATATTATTTATGTCACTCCATTAAGAAAATAAACAATACTTATTCAATTAAAAATAGAAAATGAAAGGTCACAGTGACATTTAATTTATTTGAATGATATAAATAATAGACATGCACAATACTATGACAACCCTGTAGTATATAAGGGGGAAACAAATAAATACATCTTAAGTACATGTGTCAAGATTTTTATCCCTTACTCTTAATTAATAATCGTTTTGAGAGAAAATCCAAAAAGTATCCCTTCAATTTTGCTTAAATACAACTTTTACCCTTGACTTTTTTAAAATACAAAAAGTATTCCATGTGTTTTTTAAAACAGACCAAAAGTATCAATTCTTTTAACTTTTCTACTTTAGTTTTTTTTTTAAATGGTCAAATTATCCTTGGATATCCCATATACTATTTAAATTTGTGTTGGACTATATTAGCTTTCAAACACCTCTCTTAAATCTTCTTTCTTCCTTTCTTTCTTTCTTTTTTTGTTTTTGTTTGAAGTGGCTCTCTTGAGAAATTTAAAGCACCACTTTAAACAAGTTTTTCTTTACACTTTCACCTCAAATTGGTAAATTCATCATTTATTCTGAATAGAATTTCAAAAAAAATTACATCTTTTTCTAAAAAAGATTTCACTTTTTAAAATAAAAAAATAAGCATATAGCGGTATATGTACTTTATATTATAAATAAATTCTACAATTTTATCATAATATGTACTTTATTTATTATATTATATTTTATTATAAGTCGTATAGTGGCAAAGACGAGACTTAGGCCTAGCCCATCAGTTAGGCAAAACCAAATAATTATCAGAAATAGTAGAAAATAGGCCAATATGAAAAGTTTAAGAAAGTATATAAGCCAATTTTTAGTTATAGAAATTAATAGACCATAACTTGTCAAGTTATGGTTCATAACCAGATAAGTTATGGATAAACTTGTCAAGTTATGGTTCATAGCCAGACAAGTTATAGACAAAAACCATGAATTATGGACAATAACTTGTCAAGTTATGGTTCATAACCAGACAAGTTATGGACAAAAATAATAATTTGGCCTATTTATTAACTTATGTAAACTATTGACCTATTAATTTTAATTCATCTCAAGTCTTGACCTATTTCCCTCTTTCTCTCAACAATTATTTTGTTCCATTAGCTACCTACCAAAGTAACTACAAACAGTCTAACATAAATTGTGGCATCTATTCTAGACCTTTATTTCTGTTGGTGACCTGATCAGCACCTATTCGCCGACCACCTAGACGTATGGGCCGATCACTATTTCGATGTTATGTAGCCGGTCAATGCTCATAATACTATTAACACTCAGAGTCATTCTCTATCTTGCTCACTATTGATATCCGGCTTCAGAGCATCTGTTCATACTACCTACGAGCTCCTAAGCCGAACAAGAGTTAAGAAGAGTATTGCACACTTAGTTATTTGTTGGCACCCATCCTCACTGTCCACATGGTTTATTGTACAATCAGGGAGGATTGGTGACTCCTGGAACTGCCCCTGATAAGGGTGTACAACCTCACTACGGGGCCCTGGGTAAATTGTGGGCCTAACCCATATCCAACAACACACTATAAGTACCCCATAGTCATTTATTAAGGCATGAACAATTTTTTCACCTAACTCTGCCATCTACTGATTATTCGGAGTAGGACACTGACTTGAGCATCGGAGGAGAATTAGCCGGCGCCACACCGGTGCCCCAAGTCCCCTAAGCTCGTTTCTTTCTTCCGCATGTGCAAAATAACCTTATTCTACTGCCGAACAAAGCTGTTCTGACGATCTGACCAGTAGTAGCGAAGAAGGTGTGTCCGACTACCGTGCACAGCCGCACGTGGTGTTGTGTCAGATTTGAACATCAACAATTTTAAAGTTTTGTGACACTTTACTTTATGTATTTTCGTGTTTTAAAAAATAGTTTGTGGACTAATTTACTTTAAAGGGAAAAAAAAGTAAAGGAGTAATTTGTCAAAGTATGTAGAAATTTCATAATTAATTTAAAGGTTTTATCAAATTGGAACCTGTCGTTGATCATTACAAAAATTAAAAATTTTAGTAATTTATCGAACAACAAAGTTTAGAGGGAGAAAAGTACCAAAAATCTTATTTTAGATTATTTTTTAAATAAATCAGCCATGCTTGCCAACCAAACCTGAAAACGAGAATTATAATGGAGAGAATGGGGGTTCTCGGGGGAGAAAAGAAAGAACATTATGCATCAAATAAAGAAGTTCGTCAAAGGGTTTTAATCGCATTAATGAAATTATTATGGCCTATGGCCTATGTCCTATGTCCTGCAGTGTTTTTCCAATTATTGTACGGCTCTTTTTTCTTTTTCTTTTTTTTTTTCCCTTTTTCTTTTATGGTGATAGAAATAAGGTTTTTTTTTTTCCTCAAGATATAAATACACACAAGAAAAATGCTATCGTTATTTTTTTATGTCACTTTTTTATTATTTTTTAAATTTATTGTTTAATATGTGAACTTTATTAACATAGTATATTAATATTTAAATAAAAAATGATATAGTAAAGTTCACGTGTCAAATAATAAATACAAAAAATGATAGAAAAAATGACACAATATTTTTGATACACACAAATATTAAAATAAAAAACTATGATAAATGCTAAGATAATTTTTTTCGTCAATCTTTTTGTCACTTTTTACATTTATTGTTTGACACGTGAATTTTATTATCTCATTAACTATTTAAATTGTAATATATCATATTAATGTTGTCAAGGTGTCAAATAATAAATGAAGAAAATAATAAAGAAAGTGACAAAAAAAAAAAGTAATGTTAGCCTTTTTTAAAGAATGTATATGCACACAAATATCGACCACTCATGTGGTTGCCGTGTTCAATGGTTTTCAATACATTGGCTTGAATATTATTAAACAAAAATATACTTTTAGGATAATATAATAAACAAAACACTAGAAACATAGAAGCTTAATAGCATAAAGCTGCTAGGTTTGGTTCCTAGATTAAAAAATGTACCTCGGAAGACACACTTTATATTATACAATGACATAAAATAATGTAATGTGTATTTTATTTTCCAACTAGTTCAAAATTTTAAGGTTGGCGGATATGATGGTCAATGCAGTGAATTGCCTAAAAGCGAATCAAGTCAATTAATTAGTGGGCACCTAATCGTAATCAATGACAAAAATAAAAGTGAATAAGATAGTGACGGAGTTAAATAATAATAACGAAATTATTAAATAATGCAGTTGAAAATATCTTTTGTCTTGTAACCATTGATTAATGAGTTGATTAGTAAAACCACATGTTCAATTACGATAATATTTCCATTAGAAAATTGTGATACAATAACAGCTAAAATTGAAGCGAGAAAGATTATGGCACTGAATTTGATCAATAGGAGTTCCTAGAATATATATTATTATATAATTAACAAAAAGAATATATATATATATGTAATATAATATATTTTTGTCAATTTCTAAATGTATTTTTGGATTCCATGTGTTGTGTTTTCACTATTTTATAGGTGATATTTTGTAGTTTATTTAGATAGGAATCAATATGTTACGCTGTTACTTAAATAGAATATATTGTCAAGTAAATAATTCGCAGAACAAAGGCATCAATCTCAATTTTATTTTATTTTTGTTGGGACACCAAACTCAATTATGTAAAATTGACGCTTTACGTTTTTTACTTATAAAAAAAGTTTTACGTAAAAACGTTTTACGTGTTTTTAGTTTAGTATTAGGAAAGACGTCACTAAAATGAAATTAAAGCTTCTCTAAAAAAAAGAATGGAATTAAAAGCAGAATGAATCAAAATATGGAACAAAAGGAAGGAAAACAACACTACAAGTCTACAACACAGTAACATTTTTACATGTTGCATAAAAGATTTACAATTTTTTTTTCTTTACTCATCAGAGTTGCATCCAATTCAACCGATTATAACTATTTTTTTTTGTTTGAAGGACGGTTATAACTATTTATACCGAAAACAGATGATTTTCTTAATATTGTATTCTATCTAAGAAATCCCAAAAAAGAAAAAGCAGACTGTAACTGAAGGACAGGAAAAACTGAATCCTCGGTTGGTTACATATGTATATCACCACCTAAAATCCACTAATCCACTAACAAAAAACTAAGGAAAAAAAAAAAAAATCCTCAGTTAGTTACATATACTGTTAGTTTATCAATCCATCTCAAAAGCTTAAGCTATTAGGAGGTGAGCCAACAATAATTTTATACTTTAACACTCTCCTTCATGTGTGGGCTGGACAATAGGCAATCGTTTAAGTAAATTAATTGAAAAACCCAACACGTGAATATTTAAGTCCGAGATATATAAAGACTCAACACGTGATAACAATTTAAATGAGGATAAATAGTAAAATTACGGGAGTTTGAACTCAGGATCTCCCGTTCTGATACCATGTTAGTTTACCAATCCATCTTAAAAACTTAAGCTATTAAGAGGTGGATCAATAATAATTTTATACTTTAATATATACATACTGACGAAAAAAAACAGTTAACAAAAAAAAATTAAAAATAATGTTATTCTAAAGGTAACCTTAGATTAAAAATAATTAAAAGCGAAAGAAAATAGAACAAAGAAATAAGTTTGATTATATTTCCTGGGAGGAGACACACGAGGCCTTGTTTCTATTCGTGCGAGTAACGTCGCACGTGGCAATCTGACGGTCTATCTCTATCCTAATTAACCCTATAAGATCAAACCCAAATCCTACACCCACGCTTTCTGAACACACCGTAATTACCCAATCATTATAAGCCAGATCACATTACGTCTTCCACGAAAGTACCAAAATACCCAAGATCTTATCCCCAAATCTTCAAGACATTGTTTGGTTCGCTATTCAAATTGTGTGCTTTAGTTTGAATTGTGACGATTTAAATTGTGATTTGAATCGGTATTTAGATACACAAATAAATTATAATTATAATTGAAAATAATATTAGATCTGTGTTTGGATAAAGTGTTGAAAACTGTTATTATAATTTTATAATAAATCTTATAAAATCTCATTGTAAATGGCATTAAAAAAAGTATACAATATGAATGAGAATCTGTTCCACTTCATTATGATCATATTGAACAAAAAAATAAATTCAATAGGAATTAAAATAAAAAAATTATCTTTTATAAGTTTTAAGTTGAGAAGAGAGAAAAAATAAATTATAATTATTTTCATTGTGAAAAACAATTTAATTGTGTGAATTTAGAAAGGATCAATTTTAAGAATTTGAATCATTATTAATTATCTGAATTGTACTCATATTTAGTTATTTACTATATAAATTTGAATATTAAACTATGGCTTGAAACTTTGGATTTTTTTTTGTTTGAAACGCCGAAACAAACAAGGGGTAAGTCGTGGGTAAGTCGTAGGTGAGTCTAGTTTATGTTAGATGTACTCGATCATCGCTCATCCAAGGAGACTAATCGGTACGGCCCTCAATGATCCATCGTATGGGGAAACCTAGAAACAAACAAATAAGATCGCGCCACGTAATCCGAGACCCTTCATCTCCACCGCGCAATCCATCACCGACTATGCTACTCGATCAGATTCTCGACACGTTTCACAATTTACCGGGAGTAGCCGGTGGCCTTAGGTCTGGGTTACGGACGCAGTCGGTCACTCCGACTCTGCAATTCCCGCTAGGTATATAAACACCCATCGGAGCTCTTTCTCTCTCTACAAATTCCCAGTTTTCACAATTAGACGAAAAGAAAAAAAGAAGGAAAAGAAATAAAAAAAGCAGCATTTTGCTTTTTTCAGCTCCAGATTTCATGGTCAGTAGCTCTCACATTCGATAATTGTTTCATTTTCTGTTTATTTTTTCCCAATTATTTTTCGTTGCAATTAATTTGTTTTCTCGATAATCTTGGACTGCTCCGATCGATCTCTGCCACTGTGAAAGCTCACTGCTTTGTTTTGCTTTTGTATTCGTTGCGATTATTTTTCGCTTCTTGATCTTTTCCTTTCGCTTATTAATTTGAGTTTTAGCTAGTTTTAGTTCGACAATTTTATCTGGATTTGTTTGTTTTGGGGGATTTTTTGCAATTTTTTGTTGGACGAGTTGTTTCGGGTTCGATCTTGGACTGTGATACGTGATATTGTGATGAAAATTTGGCTAAAACTTCTTTTATTTTGTTTAATTACGAGTTTGATAGAGTTAATTTGGGCTTCGATCCTCAAGAATCAGTGTTTAGGCCTTTACGCCAATGTTAGTTTGATGTTCATAACTTGCTGGGAGAAAAATTAGGGTTTTCGGGGGTTTGTTAGGAAATCAAGGTTTTGTACTCTAAGGTTTGGTCTCTCTTATTCTCTTAGTGTGTAACATAGTTTAAGATGGTTTTTAGAACTTCGTGTGGTTTCTTTATTTGGATTATGTCGTTGTTCTGCTAATGGTGTTGCTTGTTTCGTTTTTTCTTAGATCCGTATGAGAATTTGTTTAAAGCTTTAGGAGATTATAAAATATTATGTCCTTTGATTGTTAAGGAGCTCTTACATATGTAATAATGTTTTCATTAATCGGTGTAATGAGCTTAGAAAAATAATTTTGTGTTAGTGTTGTTTACTTAGCCATGTTATATTTATGAGATTCTATTGGGGATTTTTTTATATGGGTTTTACTTCTGTATTGTATTCAGTGGCTTGAGCATATTTATTCTTGTAAAAAACACTAGTAAGGCCTGGCTCTGGAGAGCTATTTAGACTCTGGCCATCAAGGGGCGGTGCCTCCCATGGTGCCTTCTCGGGTGGCTGGAGGGCTAACACAATCTTCCTCAAGTTCTGGAATTTTCTTTCAAGGAGACGGGCAGTCCCAGGCTGTTGTTAACTCTCACTTGAGCTCATCCTTCGCGAATTCTTCTAATTCAATTCCTGGAACTGGGCGTTCGAATCTGGGTCCGGTTTCTGGGGACATGAACAATGCAGTGTTGAACAGTGTGGCGAATTCTGGTCCAAGTGTTGGGGCAAGTTCCTTGGTCACAGATGCAAATTCTGCACTTTCGGGAGGTCCCCATTTGCAGAGAAGTGCAAGCATCAATACAGAGTCATATTTATGCTTACCAGCATCCCCAATGTCATTCTCATCCAATAACATTAGCATCTCAGGGTCGTCGGTTATGGATGCATCTTCTGTAGTGCAGCCGAATTCTCATCAGGACCAGAATGCTCAACAAGTGCAGCAAAATCAGCAGCACCAGCACCAGCACCAGCAAGGAGCATCAACTGCTACATCATTACCCACATCACAAACTGGACAAGTTTCACTTCCCATGGGTGTGAGGCTTCCTGGGTCATTTCTTCAGGATCCAATGAATTTAGGCCAGGTTCAAAAGAAACCTCGGTTGGATATCAAGCAGGAAGATATTCTACAGCAGCAGGTATTACAACAGCTTCTGCAGAGGCAGGACAGCATGCAGTTCCAAGGCCGCAATCCTCAGTTACAAGCCTTGCTTCAGCAGCAGAGACTGCGGCAACAACAGCAGATTTTGCAGTCTATGCCACAGTTGCAGAGAGCTCACATGCAGCAGCAGCAACAACAGCAGCAGCAACAACAGCAGCAACAACAGCAGCAACAGCAGCAACAGCAGCAACAGCAGCAACAGATGCAGTTGAGGCAGCAACTGCAACAGCAGGCAATGCAACCAGTATCTGCAATGAAGCGCCCATTTGATGGTGGTGTATGTGCTCGGCGCTTGATGCAATATCTATATCATCAACGGCAAAGACCACCTGTGTCTGTGAGTATCTTTGTTTAAACTAATTATCTGGATTTTTTAGTTTCTGATGTTTGTAGCGGCTTTATGAAATTTCTTGTTTTCTCCAATAGATAGAGGTTACTTTGTCTCTAAGCCTGCCTATTATTTATCAAAGAATTCCACCATATTTACGTTGTTATTTTGTTTAGTTATTATGAAAGTTCATTTGGGTTAGATAATTAGGGTTTTGACTATTTTTAAATTGACAGGAAAATACTATTGCCTATTGGAGGAAGTTTGTGACTGAATACTACTCTCCTCGTGCTAAGAAACGATGGTGCTTGTCTCTGTATGAAAATGTTGGGCATCATGCGCTTGGTGTCTTCCCTCAAGCAGCTATGGTTCGTTTCTCTCTTTTTTTCTTGCTGCTCTCTGTTTCTTTTTTTACTGTAAAAAGGAAAATCGTTATGGAAGCTTCAGATTTATACTTAACCATGCTGTACATATCATAGACTTCTTAAATTATTCATGTTATCTTCCTTTTGTGACACGTCAACATTTTCCCTTCAGGATGCATGGCAGTGTGACATTTGTGGTTCTAAATCCGGAAGGGGTTTTGGTAAGACAATTTGACTATCTATTAGAAACTTATTGTCATCTTTGGCTACTTGTTGTTTTCAACTATGAGAACATGCAAACTATAACTGCTTTTATATAACAACAGCAATACCATGACAGTGTAACCGTTAATAGGGAGGCTTCTTTAGTGTTGCTTTTTTCCCCTCTCTGCAGCCCATTTGCATGATTGTCTTTGTTGGAAAAGGATGCTTAGGTTTTATTTAGCATTATAGCATAAGGTTACTATGAGGATTGTCCATGAGTTGATTTTGATTAATTGATTTTTGATTGCATCTTTTTAATTATGGTTTTTTTTTGGGGCACCCTTTGCAGAGGCAACAGCTGAAGTGCTCCCTAGACTTAATGAGATAAAATTTGGCAGTGGAGTTATCGACGAGCTTTTATTTTTGGACTTGCCACGTGAATGGAGGTTTCCATCTGGAATAATGATGTTGGAGTATGGAAAAGCGGTACAAGAAAGTGTATATGAGCAACTTCGCGTTGTTCGTGAGGGTCAACTTCGTATCATATTCACACAAGATTTGAAGGTCAATAAGCTTTTCACACTAATGTATATCAGTTTCCGTATCCAATATAATCACATACAGCTGTTCTCATGCTTTTCCAGATTCTATCTTGGGAATTTTGTGCTCGTCGCCATGAAGAACTTCTTCCCCGTAGGTTGGTTGCCCCACAGGTATGGACTTGGATAATTTGTCTTGTTAAGTATTTCATAGATAAGTAGTTGTAACCCTCTTTTGTTCTGATACGTCCGAATTTTCCAATTGGATGAGCGTTTCAAAACCTTACAAATTCGGTTTTCAAACTGTTATTATTTTTTATTTTTTTGTTATTATTTTTTTAATTTTGTAGGTGAACCAGCTAGTTCAGGTTGCACAGAAGTGCCAAACCACAATTGCTGAAAGTGGCTCGGATGGGGTTTCTCAGCAAGATCTACAAACAAACAGCAATATGTAAGGACGCTGCCCATTGAATCTAAAAGCAAAAGTAGAAATATAATGATTAAGGCCTGTAAGAAGCCATGTATAAACAGAATAGGATTCTGAACAAATAAGTAGAATTGTACTCATTTTTTGAATTTTCCTTCAGGGTATTATCAGCTGGGCGACAGCTGGCAAAGAGTTTGGAGTTACAGTCACTGAATGATTTGGGTTTCTCCAAAAGATATGTGAGGTGCTTGCAGGTACATCGTCTATATGTTTGTGGGAGATAAATTATTGCTCTTATTTCTCGGCGATTTCTTAATGATTGTTTGCTCCTTAAACAGATCTCCGAGGTTGTGAATAGCATGAAAGATTTGATTGATTTCTGTCGAGAGCACAAAGTTGGACCCATTGGTAAATTCTTTTTGCCTGTTCTTGCGTTGTTTGTATTTCTATTCTTTCAACTTGGTTCGTCAGTTTTTTTCGATAATTGTAAATTCAAAGTTTTTGACTCGAGTAGATGACCTTAAACTTGGAGCTGAAATCATTATGGTATGTGGTGAATTTGGCAATGGATTGAGCACCTTCTGTGGAGGCAGTCTCTGCTATAACTATCTTCTTCCAGCCAAAGTAACCTTAATCCTGACTGGTGTAAATCCCCCACCACCCCCCCCCCACCCACCCTACCCGGCCCCGCTCCCCCCCCCCCCCCCCCCTCTCAACATGGTTTGCTTTTGTTATGTGGTCAATTAAAGTGAAAATACTGTTGGTATTGTGTTATGGCCGATAATTTTTTTGTTTGTTCTTTTTTTTTTTTCCATCCTTGAATGAGAGTTGTTATGTGATCTTTATCTTTCGATGTTTAGTTGGTCCTTTTACTTTTTTCAATCATAATTCTTGAATTTAACAATAGTGTTTGCTCGGATCCTTTGCTGACTTCTTGGCAGAGGGCTTGAAGAATTATCCTCGACATTCAAGTGCAGCGAAGCTCCAAATGCAGAAGATGCAGGAAATGGAGCAGCTAGCAAGCGCTCAGGGTATGCCAACCGACAGGAACACTCTGAATAAGCTTATGGCATTGCATCCTGGGCTAAATAATCAAATGAACAACAACCATCACATGGCTAACCGAGGAGCTTTAAGCGGTTCAGCACAAGCTGCTCTAGCACTGACTAATTACCAGAATATGCTCATGAGGCAGAACTCAATGAATTCGAACCCGAATTCTCTACAACAAGAGGCTTCATCTTCCTTCAATAATTCGAACCAAAGCCCATCATCAACCTTCCAAGGGGCTGCTGCTTTAATACCAGGATCAATGCAGCATGTACCTGTTAGTGGCTACTCGAGCCCTCATCTATCTTTGCAATCACCACAACAGCCACAACAGCTGCCTCAGCGCTCGGTGAGTGCTAATAGCATCCTACAGCAGAACCATCCTCAGAGCACTCAAGGCAATCAGGCCTTGCAGCAGCAGATGATCCAGCAACTGCTGCAGGAGATGTCTAATAGCAGTGGAGGTGCCCCACAGTCTCATGCTGGATCAAATGCCAACAGTAATGGGGGTGCAGCAGCGAGGAATGGAATGAACTTTGGTGGCAACACTTCAGCAGCACCGGCGGCAGCGGCTCCCAGTGCAGCAGGAAGTAACGGACCTGCGCCAAGCAGGAGCAACAGTTTCAAAGTCGCTTCAAACAGCGACTCTTCTGCAGCCGGTGGCAACAATGGATTCCACCAGAGAGCACCAGAATTGCACCAGAATCTTCATTTGCAGGAGGATATGGTTCAGGACATTGCCCATGAATTCACGGAAAACGGGTTTTTCAACAGTGATCTTGAAGATAATATGGGTTATGGTTGGAAGGCATGACTAACAAAATTTGGTCTAATCATTGGCGTTCCAGACCGCACAAGTGGGCATCATATATCTTTGTACAGGTCATTTGAGATAGCTGTTTTCTTTACCTCCATTTTTCTCGACTCTCGCTCTCTCTTTTCAAGAATGGATTTTGTTGTGACATGGCCCACTTGTACTTTCACTAGTTCACTAGGCTTATTAGCATCTCTTCCGCCCTCCTCTTCTTCTTCTTGGTCTCTCTCTCGCTGTTTCTTCTCCTTTTTTTTTTTTTTTTTCCCGAGGCTTTTCTGTCACCAAGTCTTCTACAAGTGTAATCTATCGGACAAAATCCCAAGAACAAACAGATTTCGTATTAACATTACTTTGGTTTACACATTCCGTTTATGCGTCCTTTAACCGGGACAGGCTTTTCTGGGAGTTGATCTCTTTGGTGGTATTTGGGTTTTACCACATCCGTGTGTATATATCACGCAATTACATGTCACGTAAAACATGGGAATTTGGGACGTAACTGGACCATTTACCTACATTTACCCGTTATATGATGCAAGTTAAGAGAGATTATCAGAAAGATCCGTGCCATCTAAATAGCACTGTTATTATATCTCACAAAAGCGTCAGTTTTCATAGACTTAAAATAACTTGGAAAATTAGAGTCTACGTTGTTGCACCATCAACTTCCGAGGCCACGGGCCAAAAGCACTCTTGTTGCTGCCTGCATTGGTGAAATGCTTCCCAAGTCGTTCAGAGTTCCTGGATTTATTTTATATTAGCTCAAAGTGAAAACATTTGAAAGAAAACGAAAACGAAAACGAAAGTATAAGAAGGCAGCTGGACATAATGTTCAGTTGAGGCTTTAGCCACATAATTTTGTATCCTAAATTGTATTAACACGATGTCATATTCTCACACTCCGAGATCTAAGGTTTTTGATCTTCTGAACATAAAAAACTCAAAAGCAAGTCATTTCCACTAGTTAAAATGCTCGTCTTCTGGTTCATCTTCACCAGCAACAACAGCAGGAGATCTTAAAGGGATTATACGAAACCTATTACGCTCCCAACCTATAACGCTCATAAACCTTGAAGTAATTGTACGCAAGCGAGATGACTCACCCACCTCTGAGATTGGAAATTTCAGCGTTGACTCAGAAGACACTGCTTTTTTATAATACTTGAAGGAGCACTTCCCTGAGGGATCAAGCATTTCGATGTCAAAAGGTCGTGAGAGTGGCCGACCCTCGACTTGGACATGAGCAATACTGTACCATTTTAGGAAGAAGTAAGAAACATGATACAGAACGAGACCACAAAGCAATGAAGCAAAAAAGCATATTACTAAAGATTCATATAGATTGTATGGACAATGGTTGCAGATGAGTGTTAACACATAATCCTTGGTCAAATTTTAGTCATCAAATTCCTTGAGATTTGGCACTATTAACAAATCCTAATTTCAAGTTTCATAGCATGTAGAATCCTCACATGATTCATATCAACTCATTAAAGTAGACGTAAAGGTTACAAATTGAGGACCTATTACTTACTAGAAAACTACAGGATTAAGTGTTAAAAGAGCAACAGAGGGAGAAAAGAGCAAGTACCAGATATAGTATAATCCGTCTATTTCTTGTCTTTGAACCCTACCCAATAACTCGACTAGCAGAAAACCTCCAACACAGAGAGCGGGTTCTGGCAGCTCAAACTTTTGTAACACATTTTCCTGTTTCATGGAATCAAATTCACGCAAGCTCTATATAAGATGGAAAAAAAAGGGATTTGCATCAATATAAAGTTTCAACTTGTCTCACATTATCAGTTGAAATTTGAAAGGACCATAATATATATATATATATATATATTTTAAGAAAAAAAAGAAAAACAGCTTTTATTTCCCTTCCTCAAATTGGAGAATGAAACAAAGCCAATAACTTATGCAGTTCAGCAAACCTGAGCCATTGGGAATTCAGGTGAGATGTATGTCCATACGAATCTATCATCTTCCAATCTGTGAGCCACAGAGGCATTATCTAAAAACTCATCTTTCAATTCCACTAGGTTTCTGAGATGGCCAGTTCTGAATCGGATAGCCTTACACGAGTATACTGGGAAGCCATACTGAAAATATGCTGATATCCAAAAACATAATTTTCCTTTCAGTTAAAGCAATAAAAGTTCCAGAACCAAAACGTAGCATAGAACTAGAAATGACACATTTAAATTTAGAGTCAGGATTAACCTTCGAATGGTTGAACATGGATTTCAGTAACAACACACAATTTGGCCACCAACTTGTACAGCAATGTCTCAGGCACATCAGGGTCACTTTTCCCACTACTTGACCAGTATGAAGGTCCATTCTCAAACCGATCCCTCGGTTCTAAAGTATTGTGAACGCTTTCTGTTGGATAATTGTCAGTGCTAGATGCACTTATGGATAGTGATATGCAATCTTTTCTAATGACAGGGGAAAGCCCTTGTGCTAAGAAGGAATATATTCTGCGTTTCCTCTTGAGGAATTCCCATTCAATAGAATTATTACGAAGACTGAATTTTAATGGTTCTATCATGTTGTTCTCTTCAATGCTACGAGCAGCGGTAGATATTTCTGGAAACTTCTTGAAGCAAAGTTGCCTACAGATGCCATTTTCAACAACTGCAGAATGTTGAGAATCAACATCATAATCATACAAGTCTGAAGCCTAGGTCATGCACACTTTATCCAAATCTCATAACAAAACAAAACACAGCTTATGGTGACATCATCATATTGAGATTCGACCTACCATTTTCCATATATTGCTTTAAGTAAAGAAGTGAACATCTGATTTTTCTTTAACAGAAGAAATGGAGTATCTAGCAGAATTGCAGACACTTTTTTCCTGTCTATAACAAAATAATACCAACGCCAGAATTGGCTATAAATCAATTGATCCCAATTTTCCACTCTCTCACCAAAGGCCCGGCAGTTCATTGCAACCTTTGGACTTTGTGAAGGAAATTAAAACAAAAGCACTAAAAAGCATTCAATAATTTAAATGCACTCCAAGATATATATATATATATATCTATAAATCAATTGATCCCAATTTTCCACTCTCTCACCAAAGGCCCGGCAGTTCATTGCAACCTTTGGACTTTGTGAAGGAAATTAAAACAAAAGCACTAAAAAGCATTCAATAATTTAAATGCACTCCAAGATATATATATATATATATATATATATATATATATATAAGAAAAGTAGATAGCAAGTGTGAAAATTGACACACATC
>NW_010366029.1:166300-182308 GCF_000414095.1 Morus notabilis
ATATATATATATATATATAAGAAAAGTAGATAGCAATTGTGAAAATTGACACAAATCCTTTACCAAAATGCTAACAATTTTAACAAAATGGGTTACCAAATCGGTGCCAAAGCCTTGAAACAGAGGAAACACGGACAAGATCAGCTGGGTCATCTAAATGGGTGAGAATCTTTGTTGATATGTCAGTTCCAAGCCAATATATAAAATCAGCATTCTTATCCGCTTTAGGCATCCTCAAAAGAAGAATCTAATGCTTCTGCAAATTAAAGCATAACAATTAAGTTGGAAATTGGAATTCAAACAAACAACCCCAAAACACCAAGAGCTTTTTGTCCAAAGGCCATGTAAATTAGTAAAAGTTTCCATCTTTTGGTGGCAAACATACCAGATTACCAAACAAACTGAGAAGCTTATTGCAAAATATCAGTGAAACTGAATAAACGAATGGCAAATTCTAAGAAACGAAAAAAAGAATATACTTTTGGGGAATAAGGAGAGGAAAGAAAAGAAGTACGGTTTAACGAAAAGGAAAAATGGATAAAAAAAAAAAAGACAAAAAAAAAAGAAAAAAGAAAAAAGAAAAGAATTTCAAACCTCCTCCGCAAGAGACAGAAAAGAAAGAGGGAACCTCTGGAATCACCGACTGAGCACAGTTTTGGATGACGTAAAAGAATTGAGTGACAGAAAAGCCCCGCTTGTAAAAATCTGATATGGATTTGGTGGAACCATTTATAAAAACGATTATGTTGTTAGATATAAATGAACGTAATTACAATTTACATGGTTTTAATGGGTATTAGCCACTAGATATTAGTGTGAGTTGAAAAAAAAAATTAATTACAATTAATAAAATTAATTTTTTTATCACGTCACATAATTAAATTTGTATATTTAAAAGTAACTATCGATGGAAAATAACTATTTAAAACACAAGATATTAGTGTGAGTTGATAAGAAAATTAGTGACAATTAATAAAATTAAATTTTCATCACGTCATCAAATTTTTATATTTAGAAGTAATCATTGATGAAAAATAACAATTTAAAACTCATCTATATTATATATATATATATATACGAGTTTTCAATTGTTACGTTTCTATCGATTGTTATATTATATATATAGAAATTTAATGACATGTCGTGATAAAAATTTAATTTTATTAATTATTTTAAATTTTGTTGTCAATTATTAAATTTATTATAAAAATTAGATTAATATCTTATAGCTAAAATAATAATACCCATTGATGAATAAATATTTGAGTAACCGTTAAAACTACACCCATGAAAAATAGAAGGAAAAGAAAAGCCACGGAGAGAAATATTGGGGATATATCCAAGAAATTATTAGTACTTTTTTAGTAAATATTTTTTTTGTAATAAATAAATGAATAAATATATATGTTTTAGAAATTAACCATTTACATGATCGAAATGAGTGAATTATACATATAGCATAATCGATGTTGAAATATAACAAAAAAAGAAAGTGGAATTTTTTTATAAATAATAAACATTGAAATCAGTATAATACTTACTCTTTTAATTTTGTAAAATGTAAAATACAAAAATTATTATAATAATTATAACGTAATTTTTTTATATTTCTATAGTATTTGAAAAAATTATTATATTTTAATTGCACTCTTGTAAACATGACATGGAGTGTAAATTTTTACTATTTAATTACACGTAATCCTTCCCTTGTCCATCAATAATTTTATTCCATGGAAAATTCCTTTTCTTTTCCATCTCTTAAGACCACCTATCGAGACTTCATAAGCATATGTTTGTGTTTAGAGAAATTTGGCTTTTTTCTTGTTTTGTCCCTCTGGGAGACGAAAATATTTGCTTCTTCTTTTTTTTGCCCCCTTTCTTTTGGCCTTTCGGGAGGGCCTTTTTAATTGATCTATGACACTGTTTATTTTACCGATTTGAGTTTAGAATTCGAGTTTTGCTACAGTAAAAAGTTCTAAAAAACAGTCACATCTAACTTTTTTGTTACAGTAAAAAGCTCTCACACAAAATCACATCTCAATTCAAATTATAAACTCAAATCAGCAAAATAAACGGACTCATAATGTGTTACTTTATCTTGATTTCCCAACAACATGGAAGAGTGAAAAAGAAACAAAATGAATGATTAAACCAGATTGCCCTACCTGTGCAGCACGATAAAAGAAATGCCATTTATTAATTTGCACTACTTGGTGGTCCGTCACTATTCAATAATGATGGGTGCTTAGTAGACTAGAGACTCTATAATGCCTATCAAAAGTGCATAATTGAAAGTTAAAACACAACGCATTTGACTTCATATTATGCTTTTAGAGAAAATTACACAATTGCTCCTGAATTATACCCTTCGTCATAAAATGCCGCCCCAATAATTTTAGCTCTTTTTTTTCTCTTAAATTTCAATAACTCTTGTAAAGTTTTTCTTTTATTAAATTTTTACTTCCTTTATTGTCGCCGACCGTCATTTATGAACTCTTAAAGGTTCTTAGGTCAAGCAAATAAAAAAAAGAGTAGGTATAATAAAAAATAATAATAATAACTCCTACTCTATAATTGTATTTTCATGTGAGTACATTAGAAGGAGCTAATAGAATAATTATTTACTAAATTATTTAAACGACACTCAGCATTTATATAGTATATATTATTTATGTCCGTTAAAAATTTAACAGAGGGAGAAAATTTATAATAACTATAATTAGGAGAAAAAATTAAAATTAAAATTAGATGGATATTTTGTGACAAGGCTTATAATCTAAGAACAAACATGTAATTTGTCCATGTATTTGTTGGTTCAAGATACCTTTCCCCACGACACTTCAAATTCTTTTTATTGATATTCATATAGATTTGTGTACATGTTAAGTATATATGAACGCCAATAACATTATCTAGTCTAAGATGATATATAGATAAGCATGGACTTTCTGAAAATTGAAGTTGGCAAGAGAACTTAAAAAATAACAAATTGCATACATAAAAAAAAAAAAGAAAAAAGAAAAGGACATGAACATTTCTTCAATCGCTTTAAATGAACAAAATCCAATCATTCATACCCCACAAAAAGATATATCAAACTGATTGCTCTATACATACTTTCTATCACATGATCAAACTATGCTTGTAACAAATTTTTCCTAAACTCGCTTGGGTAAATCAACACAGAATCTAAGCAAAGACCACCTTTGGTGTGTGTACAATCAATCTGGACCATTGAAAACTTTATGCTCATCATGATGGTGCTTTCGACAACAAAATCACCCACATGGTAATGGAGCCAATTCCCGGGCTCATGCAAATAACGTTCTGATAAGGATTTCTGGCCGTTGGATGTTGATAACTGGAATCTAGCCGGTTTTATGTCCCAGCCATGAACTTGATCAAGATTACAAACTCGTCGCCCAAATCTCTTAATTGAAGCTTTGCCTAATTGCAATCTGAAAAAAACGCTATAATTCCCCGGTGGAAATTCGAAATCTAACTCTCCTAATACTTCAACCCACCAAATTTGTTGAAGGTATGCCACTGTTTGGAATCTGTTAATGCAATAAAAAGAAAAAAAAAAAAAAAACGTACATCAATAAGTTTGTGAGTTGTGACAAAAATGTTATAATATTCCTTTCTTATTTTTCTATGGTAATTATGCCTTTTAATTAATTAAGGAAAGCCTAAACCACTCAACAAGATAATTAATTAAGAAAATGTCAATTAATGGTATTCGCTACACAAGGCATCTACAAAGCAAATTATGGATAAGATCAAAAGAAAATGCTTTAATTCCAAGCCAAGTCGTTGCTTAAATTAAGTAAAGGAGATAAGCTTATTAGACTATGCCGGAATAATATATCTTCTATTCTCCAAGGCCCCCACCTTGAAAATGTATTTGCAAATTTTTTCAGTATAAGGGGAGATTATCATATTTAATATATTATTTTGTAATGTGATCAATATGGAAAAGAAAAGAAAACAAATTCCACGGAATCGTGCCAATTTCCTGGAACTTTCTTGCTGCAAAACGCTTGACAAAATAGATCATTTCTCAAAATCAAATCACATCCTAATATAGCCACGTATATCTAAAGAACCAAAATACTTTTAATCCTTGATACTTGACACAAAATTTTCATTAAAAAAAAAAATGAAAATGATGATTTTCCAAAATCAAGTTTTTTTAATTAAGCCCTCCCAACAGTGGAAGAGGCGTACTAAACCTAACATGTGAAATTATACATTAACCGTATTATTTATGTTATTATTCTTTAGTTCTTCCTCATTTTTAACTATTGTCTTTATTTTTTTTTTGCTTAATTTTAAATTATTTCAAACGAAAATGCTTGGAAGGAAAGAAAACCGGATTCCCTACGCGTAGTTGATCAATATATTCCTTATATGAAGGGGATAAAAAAAAAACAACAAAATCCATTGAAAATCTCACCTGGATTCTTCAGTTGGAATATAGTTCCAATATCTCCGATCACCTATTCCCGTTATCCTCAATGCCTTTGACGAAATCGACAAAAACATTTTCCCGCTACTCTTATCCAGCCACACTTCCTACATTATATGGTGGATAACAACACCAAAATTAATCACTCATTATCATCTAAAATAGTATCCATTTTGTACAAACCAAAATGGTAACAATATATATATATATATATATACACGAAGAAATTAAATATATACAAAAAAGTTCCACAAAATATTTTGCCAAATCTCGCAATTTAATTGAGATTTCTTTTTCAAAAGAATAAAAAAATAATAATAATAATACTAATACACCTACCTTGGTGCCACCATCAAAGCGATTGGGTTGACACAATTTGGCGTAAATCACTTTCTTTGGCATATAGTAATCTAGAGATGAACCATTAATACGAAGAACTTTATCAACAAGAAACTTGTAATTTGGTGGTAGTTTTGAATCCCATATGAAATCAGCCAAAGAGGCGCTATGAAAAGCCCGGCTCAACATCGCCAATTTGAAGATCTCAGGAGGATCCAAGTGCTTGAGAATGGACGAGACACAACTCTCAGGCAAGTCGCCGAGCTCCCACGGTTTCGAAACCGGCGAAAGAGAAGTAGTACTACAGCTTCCATTGATCTCTAACATAGCTAAGGAAGAGAAACCAGTCCCCATAAAACCAAGGGGAAAAACAAAATCAATATCTAGGTTGAATATATATCTTGTTTATTCTATAAATAGAACTTAATTATCTATAACAAAAACAGAAATTTACCAAAATGAATACATAGGAGTTTTATTTAGAGGTAGAAAAGGAGGAGATAAAGGAGATGATCAGGGAAGGTGGAGAGAGGAACCATTTTTGTTCATGGGAAATTAGCAAGAAAAAGGCATTACGCAGCCGATGGGTTTAAAGAAAGAGAAAGGGATAAAGTGAACTTTGTGGGAGGACGTGTCTACGAATGTGCATGGAATATATATATATATATATATATATATATATATGTATGTATGTATGTACGTACGTATATTTATTGTGAACAAATAACCTTGCTTGGTATCCTAAATTTGGAAAAGAGAAAGAGATGACCACTTGACGATTTAGATAATTATGTAGTTTGCAAAACTTTGTGGAAAGCTCCTCGAAATAATATTCACATTTTTTTTTTAGAATAATATTTTTCACATTATTATTTTTTTGAACCAAATATTTTTCACATTATGGAACTTTAATAATGTAGTTTTATTTACTTGCCTGATTTTGCAAAAAGAAGAAAAAAAAAAAGGTGTAAATTGTTCATAAAATATAAAAGTGCATTAAAAGAAAATTATTGATTGTTAAGAAGGCATGCTTAATGATCACGCGCGTTAAATATGGGTAATTTTGCAGGTCGAGGTAGCAGAAAAGAATCCTGTGGGACAAACTGGATATAGTTTGAATCTATTAAATAACTAATATACACTTTATATTGTTTATTAATAATCTGTACTGACCACTTATTAATTCGATTTTTTTTAAAGACCTAGTTAATTAGACTTGGTTGATGTAGAAAGTCCGTCTGTTATTGTTTGGACCGACACAAGTCAACAAAGTTTTCACATGGGGCCTAATTTAACTAATTCAAGTAATAGTCTCATGTTTTATCACGGCTGTTTTATTTAATGCGGTAATGATCTGTGATAATTAAGCATGACAATGTTGCACGTTTTGTGATAGTGGCATGGACACCTAAATAGGCTACAAGATATTAGTTACGGGCCTAACATTCCACATGGGTAATTTTTAATTATGCTTACTGGTGTTAATCATGCATTCTAAATCTAATATATAATGATTTTGAAATATATATATATATATATATATAATTAGATTAGTTGTAAATATTACACATTTTTCATCTGCAACCGTTCTTCTACTTTTGCTCCCCTATAATTAGAATTTTTATAGTCGGAAACCAAGTGGGTTATTGACAACTTGATAATTGATATAAACATGCTGACAACAGAAAAACTTTTTTTCCAGCAAAAAAAAAAAAAAAAAAAAAAAAATTTGGGTTTAAAAAGTGATTTATATGGTCCCTTTCAAGGACCGGCTTGCAGTTTTGTGTCTTTGATATGTTCACCAAAATAAGGAAACAAACAAACAGTTGTATGAACCATCAAATTTGATAATAGTTCGGTTTCAAATGCAGCAAAATTGCAAAATTATGATGTCCACTAATAATTCAGATCAAAGCATCTTCTAGATCAACAATAAGAAAACCTACGCAAGGACTGATCGGCACTGACTCAGCACGACAATATGGACCACAAGTTGAGATCGAATTCATCCAGAAGTACTTGTGTAGCACATATATACGCAACTTTACTCGTTTATTTAATTATTGTTTAAATCTTTTTGTTAATATTTTTTCTTATAAAATTTAAATTTCTATTTAAATATTTCTGTTTAAACCTATGAACCAAAAGGTTATTAAAGTTGAAATTGCGGGAAATTCTAAATAAAATCAAAATCAAGTAAAATTATTAGACATAAGTTTCTCTCAACTTGGTCCTGAAGTTGTGAGGTCAAGTTACCTGCAATTTTGTCAATTAAATTATAGTTAGCAATTCGACTACTAGTTGTAGTCCAAGCGTTAATATGATTACAAATGATGTTGTAGCCAACAAGATCAGTTTTATGCAATATACCAATAAAACATACACATTTCACGTATTAATTTTCAAATTTAGGGAATAAGGTAAAAAAAAAAATCATAAATCGGAGTTAATTTATGTAATTTGTCCGTTTAAACAATACTAATTAGATCATAACTTTTCATTGGTGTTGTAGAACAGGAAGAGCAATTACACAATATTCTTGATTCGCAACCACAGTCGTAGCCAGCAAGGTGGAGCACAACAAGTGAGAGAAGCTGGACAATTTTGAACTGCAACTTTTTTCTTTTTAGGGTGGGTTTAGTTTGATGGAATAGAATAAGAATAGGAATACAATAAAAGTAGAAAAAGAATAAATTAAATGCTTTATTCAAATTTTTTTGTTGGGTTGAACATTAAAATTAATATTGGAATCATAATTATTATATTTGGTTAGTCATATAAAAAGTGCTAGCGTCACTTTTGTTTTCACTCTATATATCACTTTCTGTATTTATTATTTTACACGTGAACTCCACTAATATGATATATATATATATATATATATTATTGAGAAAATTGTTAAACTTACTCTTAGAGTGCATGAGTTCAGATTTTTACCCCTCACTCTCAATTAGAGTTCAAATCTGTTGTCTCATTTTTCTATCTCAGTAGCTGTCTCTCCGATTAAATTTTGACATCTCGTGAATTGCTTTAGTATTTTTAGTATTTTATTCCTATTCATGGTGGTTAGATTCTTAAATTTAGATGACATTGTAAATAAATAGTAGAGAGAAAGCCAGCAAGACATAAAAATAGGGACAATAGATTTAAATTCCTCTTGATTAATACCCTTTTAACTGATATAGTTACTTGACGAAAAATGATATAAATCAAGAGTACAAGTCTAGACTCATGCACTTTAAGGGTATTTATCTCTTTTCTCATTATTATTTTACCAGAAAATGAGATAATTGAGTGCACATGTCAAATAATAAATGCATAAAGTGATAAAAAGAGTCGCAGAAAAAATAACGCTAGTATTTCTCCGTGAATTAATGACAAAATATATGTTTTGACTGAATAACCATTCGTTTATTCATTAATAATGTTTTAAAACTAGATTGAAATATTGTTCAAAATTTTTTTTCTCAACGTTTAAGGTTGATATATAACCAATATTCAAATATTTTTAACTTTGATATGACTAATTACTCAAATAATGAAATCAAAGTGAACTATATAAAAATATTTAAATGCATCAATATCATTCTAACATAAAAGGTCTCAAATGTATTATCTATGGTGAGGTAGCTAAAATAGTAAAACATAAACTAAATACTCAAATATGTACATGATAGAGTAGAGATTAGTGAAAATATTGATATGATTATACGTGCTTATATATATATATATATATATATATTGATTGTGGCAGGTTACAACATAAACTAAATACTCAAATATATACGTGCTATATATCACCCCTCTGTTATCCCTTCCCAACTCATATAAATTGAACAAAAACAAAATATTAGTTTCACAGGACATGAACCTAATTCAAGCAATTCAAAAAAAAAAAAAAAAACAACAAAAATATTAATAAAAAAAACACGTGATAATCAAACAATACATGAGTAATGAATGGAAGATAAAAACCTGCAGTAGCAGTGCTCTTGCGCCGGTAAAAATCGGAGGTTTTAATCTATTGGTACTCTCTATACTTTGTTTCTTAAATTATAAAAATTCTCACTTTGTCTTTTAAACTTTAAATTTTAAATTTTTACTATTTAAGCCATTTATAAAAATTTTTGTTAAAAACAGACGGAAAAAAAGGGAGTGGAATGTGACCATGTGCTTTTATCTATTTGTTCTTAACATAAATTCAAATAGAAAGACTATATAACTATATTACTCTCTTTTTTCTATTTATTTTTAACATAAATTACAACATAGAGGATTAAGTAGGAACAATGCAAAGTTCAAGAAGTAAAGTGAGAGATTTTAGAGTTCAAAAGCAAATTAGAAATGATCTTAAAGTCCATGGTGCACAGTGATAATAATCTTTTATTTTATTTTAAGGAGTAAGTTGCATTAGAGTTAATAGAAAAATATGTTTTTATATTGGGATGGTGAAAATAATATTTAAAGTAGATTTTATAATAATGGGAGAGAGAATTTTAATTAATATCAATTTTGAAATAGAATAATCATTCAACTGATTCATTTTAGGAATTGATATTCATCTATTTCATGGAATATTTCATGAAATATCAATTCTATAAAAAATAATGATTACTAAGTCTTTTTATCCAAGCAAACATAAGAATGACTATATTTTAGAGATCGTTATTCCATTTCAATAGTCATTAAAGACCTGAAGTTAATGGCTTCATATTCAAAATACAATAGTTTGTCAAATAACAATGACTTAAATTTGAATTATCAAAGTTGAAGGTAATAAAAATAATTGTATATTTAATTTAAATAATTTGTATTTATCTTAGTATAATTAATTTAATTTAAATTATATCAGTTATTATCTTTTATTTTAAAATTTGAATTATTTTAAATATTCAACATTTCACAAAGCCTCCTCGACGATTGTCGTTCGTCCCAGTGTTCATGTGCTCTCTTTTCCCTCATGATGATTGCCATCTTTGCGCCGTTGCATCCTCCTTTCTCTCGGCGCCTATATTATCTTGGTTTTTATTTAATCTTCACAATATATAGATTAGAAAAGGTGATTCGGTTTCATATATTGATGATAATTTTAATGCATTGTTGTTTTTTTAGAACATCAACTCAAATTTGGCTCAATCTTTATTGTAGTCAGCTCAAAATGAGTTGGTGAAATTTTAAATATTTCCAGTTATTTGTCATGCATCTTCTGTTTCATTGAGCTTTTAAATAGAAGAACCATTTTCAATCATGTTTTTCTCTATACTATGTGGGATTTAATTAATCACTTGCACTTGCATCTTTTTCATTGGTTTTACAAATAAAATCTCATCCAACACATCTCATCTTATTGCTAAAAATGTAAGTAAAATAAATATTAGCACAAGGAGAATGATAACTATGAATAATGTCGGAGTCCCGAGTCTGCTACCGTTTAGAGCACAAACAAATTAATTGTGGAAATGGTGTCAATTGTATTGTTGGAAAATAAAGTATTTACATAAATGGGATGGCCACAATATCTAGCAGAATCCTATAATTGTAAGTGAAAATCAATATTACAGCAATTAAATCAAAATTACAAACAAACCTCAATAATGTAACATATTATTACGAAAGCTATTCAAACTTAATTACGGATTGATTTTCAATTACGATTTTAAGATTATGAATATCATCCCTTTCTATAGTTCATTATTTCAAGTAAATTTTGGTTCCAAAATCCCCAAATCTCTCAAAATACAATCATCTAAAACTTTCTTTAAAACACAAGCATACAGAACAACCGGCCCTAAGAAAGAAACGAGAAAAAGAGAAAAGGAGAGAGTGAGACAATTCAAATTTCAAGATCGTCTCCTGGTGTGCCGTTGGACCTTCGACCTTGAAAATTGGTCAAGAGGCTCGTATTAGTGCAGGCTTTTTTTATGATGGTGGTTGTGTTTTGCGAGGTGGTTTCGTTGGTGCGGATCTAATTTCATTATAGAGGATGAATTCTAGATGGCTTGGATGCGTTTCTCGATGCATTCCTCGTCTGATGGTTGTACTCTTTTGAAGTTTTGTTCCGGACAGTGTTGGGATTCTTTTGGAGGTGGTGGTATCGTCTCTGGACGTTGATGGTGGTGGTCTGTGTGTTTCACGTTATGCTATTTGAATGCATCTTGTTGGCTTCACAACTTGTCCCTCAAAGTGTTCTTCTTAGCTTAATGGTTCTCTTGTCGGTTGTACTGTCATTGAAGGCTTGCGGCGGTTGTGTTTTAGGTTTTAGTTGTTTATGTTTTAGTCTAATAAAGGCATCGATATTTCCGCCATATAGTTTTAGTATTTTCTTTATAATAATGGAGGTGGTTCTTACACCTTTTGAGTTTGTTTTTGGTCCGCTAAATTTAGGTCTTGATGAGTTAGAAGTTCTGCTATATATAAGTCTAGATAGAGATGTTGGTGGCCTTAGAGCTACATGTTACATGCTCTTGGTAGATCGAAAGCTTCAATAGATTGCCGTGATTTCAAAAAGAGCCTTTTGCGTGCTCAAGCTAATGAGTCAAAAAAAAATTTCCGATATCAGATCTTGTCTTACGTTGTCTTCCTTGTGTTTCATCAGAATTTACTAATGGAACTGGTTTTTATCGAGTGTTTTGTATTATGTACCACATATAATCTTATTAGAGGTGTGAACAAAGTCTCACATTAGCAATAAATGGGAGCTAGAATGAGTTTATAAGGGAGTGGGCTACTCCACTCACTAGGCTAACCTTGAGTTGGAACTCCAATCCCTTATAGTTGGGCCCATAGTGCTAACATATATGCATTATTATTAGTGTTTGTATGACTTTTTAGTTGAATGAAATTTTATCTTAAAAAAAAATTCTTATTTAAAAGATCATTAAAATCACCAATACAAAAGCTAAGAGAAAACAAACCTTTTAACTTCTCAACCGCTCCCAAGAATGGCGTCTCTGTGCTTTTCTAGGGTTTCCCAATAATGAATCTCCACTAGACACCATTATCCATTCTCATCAGAGCATCTACGTGATACTCCGAATAGCTTTTAACCTTTACCATTCGTTCTTTCCTCCATAACAAAATCACCCCACCACTACGTCTCTCATCCCACATATACCCCAAATAGAAACTCAAATTTGGCAGCAAGTATAACAAATATCAAATTTATTATAAAAAATAACAATGCATTCAAAAATGATTTTTCTACACAAATGTTAAAATATATGGTATTAGCATACTAATTTGGTAATGTATTAAAGAGGTTCAAATAAAGAATCCATAGACTCAGTTTGTGAAGACCTGAAAACAGAAATAACGAACCCAATAGATGGCATAAATCAGTTGCCCTTGAACTTCCATAATTAAAGGCTTTCTTGAAAAAAGACACTGGCTAAGATTCCAGAGACTTGTTAATTTATGAATTACTCTATCCAAAAGAATTCGTACTTGTTTGTCAACTTATGGGCAAATGGACGAGGTCCAACAATTTGGGAAGACCCATTATAGAATTTATAGGTTCCTTGGCTCATATTTGGACTTCTCAAAAGTCATGATTATGTATTATATTACCCTTTTTGGTGCAGGTATAAGAGAAGTTCCCTGAACTTCATATAAGATTAAGAAACAAGTTCTCTTGATTATTGCTAATTTACTTAATTACTTTGATTTGTTCGTTCCAATAATTAGCTAGGATGCTACGCAATTACATATGATTAGTGACAAACTTGGTGCATATCATTGCAGAAGGAGCAACCTTTTAATACTTATTCCTAATAAAATAAAACTGTAATAATACATACTAATGATTTTTATTACTTTGCTTTTTCTTCATATGTTGACTAATGGGTACGCACACCGTGCTATAAGATTTACAGATCACATTAGATTGCTTGCTCCCTCATAATTCAATCCAGGTGTTGACTTTTTTACAATGACTTAATTTTCTAAAAAAACTGATTCAAGTAATTTTTGCATATATTCATCATACATTTTTGTTTTTTGTTTTTTTTGTTTTTTTTTTTTTTTACTTGGAGGCCAAGCATTTGAGTGCCTTATATTCTCTGGTTTAGATATAGGTTGAGAAGTACGTGAGTGCATAAGTTGTATATGTAGGTCCCAATATGTGTGTGTGTGTATTCAAGATTTGAATTCTTTTTTTTTTTTTTTTTTTTTTTTTTGGGTTTTGAATTTCTAATTGAAATAGAACTTTTTTTAGGTTAAAGCTTGTGGATTTGAATTCTAATTGAAATAGAACTTTTTTTAGGTTAAAACCAAATAAGATTCGAAATGTAATAGGACCTTTTTAAGATAAAATCAAGTAAGAGTTTGATTCTAATTGAAATAGAACAGACTAATTAGAATATGTTTCAAAAAGTTTGAAATTCTCTAGGATTCTTAATGTATAAGGATTCCTCTATAATCTTGTTGTTATTATTAATACCCGGGATGGCCTCTCAATTCTCACATAGAGAAAGCATTGATAGGAGAGCATAAATACTTGAAGTTTTGGACAGAGATTGAAAGCATGGATTCCGGTACTAATTCTGTTGCTACAATACTCTTAGGTCTCATTTATTTCACTAATTTGAGTTTTTAATTCTAGTTTTGCTACAGTTAAAAGTTCTCATAAAAAGTCACATTTAACTTTTCTACTACAGTGAAAAACTCTCACATAAAATCACATCTCAACTCGAATTGAAAATTTGAATCCGCGAACTGAACGAGGTCTTAAATTCCCAAAACAGCTTCAAATGTTTCAAGTTCCAGATAGATAATTAATTAATAGCCTTTGTAGCAAAGAAGAATAATATTGATTGTACTAATTAGTTGCAACGACTTCTAATAGGTTTGGATCCTTGTAACACATATTCTTTACTTTTTCGGTGTTCATATTCATATATTTCCTCTTGAAATCACATACAAGTTTCAACTTTTGTTTAGTCTTTGTTTAATATATTAACCGTCAGAGTTGGATTTATTTGCACAATTTATTACGACCCTTTTCATTCTAATTGTTTCTGCAAACATATTCTCTCCATTCTTTAACCGGTACGATTTCCCAAGTTTCCGGTTTTTTCCCCTAAGGACATTAGGCTCTTCAATTTATTGCTTTCTGGTTTTTTTTTTTATTATTTTGCATCTAGATACCTATTTTGTGTGTGTAATATTTTTCTTTCTTTCTTTCTTTTTTCAGATAAATCTCTAGTTGAGGACAACCAAAGCAACCTTACGAAAAAGTGATCAGCTATAATCATCTTACAATGCTTTTTGGTTCCCCCTGAAAGAAAAAACAAGCCGTACATGGGGAATTTATAATATCTTGGACAACAAATTCTTAGAATCTAAGGTATTACTTCCTCGGCATGAAGAACGTTTTTTGCGGTTTTCAGAAGGATGGTTAGCAACTCTTGATAAGAACTTTGCATTAAAACTCTATAAACCCTTTTTGATTATTGAGGGATAGACTGATGAGATTATTCATCTTCCTCCTTTACTTCCCCCAATGGATTGTGAGGATTTGACTGAAGATTTTGATATACATGATGAACATGTTTATAAGGTTACAATATTTACAACTGATCCATATCAACAATCCAAAAGATCTAATATGTGTGGTATTGTTTGGAGAATATTGTGAATTGGCTTATATTAGACCGGCTAAAAATACCACATGGAATCATGTAACTGGCAGGGAAAATTTTGTGTTTGATGATGTTATTCATTACAACGACAATTTTTATGCCCTATCTCACGATGGTATGCTAGATTTTAAATGATCTCAACACAATCTAAACAAGATCAAAAAATAATAATTGAACCTAAAATTTGAAAATGCCATAAAACTCTTATTTGGGATTTAGGCATACCTCTATTCCGGTGGGCAACGGAAACAAGTCGTTCACGGTCGCCGGAATCCGCCAATGGGCCGGCCGGAAGTGAGTGGAGGAGCTGCAAACGAAAGAAGAAGGGCAAGAGGTTCTTGAACTACTCCCTATCTCTCCCTCTCTCCATTCGGCCACACCCCCAAAAGCCCCACGCACACCACACAAAAAAACAAAGGGTGGCACCCAATATATAGAAAATGATATGGGGATATTTGTCTTTAACCAATATTCAATTAAAGAGGGTATTTGGCCTAATGAGTTGACCAAATATTATGAGGTAGAGGGAGTTCATATGTCTCAAGCGAATTAATAAAATAAGTGTTCATCCCATAATGGACCGATATTTAACATACATGCATATGTTAATTCACATTAACACAATTGTCCATAAGATGTTTTAATTAATTACAAAGTGAATTATTATGATTATGGATCCACATAAAAATATTTCAACATGGTAAACTCACATCTTTCGATGTTAGACTCGTTTAAATCAAATATAAAGTTAGTAATAGATGCATATGAGATTTCAAGTAATGAAGAAAAACGTTTTGTTGGCAAGAGATATCTCGTGGGTTGAAACGCGTGACAAAGAAAATCGAAGTTTTCAAATTGAGCGTTGATGAACTGAGATGGGTTGAGATTAAAAGTTTAGGTGATGTTGTCTTGTTCTTGGGTGACAATAATAGCTCTATATCTGTCATGGCTTCTAATTTTGTTGGGTGCGAATTCGGAAATTGCATATACTTTACACATGACAAGGACACTCTTCCTCTGGGTATTCATGGACCTTCAGATATGGGCGTCTGCGATCTTGAAAGCCAACGCATCTCATGTTTTGCCATTGATGCAGAAATTATTGCTAAAATGCAGGAAGCACCAATTTGGGTTGTGCCATGAGAAACTTTAGCCTCTTTCATTTAAAATGTTTACTTTATTTTCATTTATTCATTTAGATATTTTTCAATTATGGATTGGACATTAATTTTCTATTCTAAATCGTTGGTTATTTAGTTTTACCTTCTAGTCGTGTGTTTTAGTTAGAGCCAGTAATTTTGGACACGACACAATAAAATGACACGAAGTCGTGTGTTTTAGTTAGAGCCAGTAATTTTGGACACGACATGATAAAATGACACGAAAATGACATAAGATAAATGGGTTTAGACTGTACGATTATTAATTAGATCGTTAACGGGCTGACACGAATAACACGAAAATAAATGGGTTGGATTCGTGCCAACTCGTTTAACACGCTTAACCCGTTTAGTTATATGACCGTTGTCCGGCCCAGCCCGACCCATTTATATATATATATAT
>NW_010366029.1:186224-265457 GCF_000414095.1 Morus notabilis
TATGACTGTTGTCCGGCCCCCCCCGACCCATATATATATATATATATATATATATATATATATATATTTAGACAACCCCTACTTCTGACTCTGAATTTCTGAAAGTTTCTCTTTCTCTCATTCTCTCACCCGCCGCTATCTCATCTCTCCTCTCATTAGCTTCTTTTCTTCCTTCATCTCCACCCTATTCTCTCTAGACTCTGCAATATCTTGTTAGATTTGGCGTTGAGGGAAAGTCTTGAGCATCTCATTTCTTCATCAGATCGGCCTTTGTGAAGTCTTCTTTTTCTTTGTCTTCGTCAAATTCAGCCTTTGGAAAGTGAGATTCTCATCTCTGTTTAAGGTATTTTTCATTTCTTTAGCAAATAAGTTTTTTTTTTTCCCTCACGTTCAGAAAATCTACTTCTGTGTGGATTTATTATTTATGTGTATGTGTGTATATGGTTTGATTTCTTAAAAATTTTAGTTTACGTTCGGTTTCTATATATATAATGTTTTTTTTTTTGGTAGATTATATAATGGTTTTATTTTACGCAATCTAATGGCCTTTTTTTTTCCCTGAAAACCGGCCGAATCTCTATTAGTTTAATTATATTTATTTTTGCTTCCCAATTCGGTTAATAGCTAGTCCATAATCTTATAAATTTCTGACATCAAAGATATATTTGTACGTATATCTGAGAATTGAGATGCACAAATGTTTGAGATGGCTTGGTTGTTATGTTGGGGTTTTGAGGCTTTTGTTGCTTCTCATATATTATAATCAATGGCTACGATTAAGTAAAAAGTATTGTGATTGCTTTTTTTTTTTTTTTATTGAAAGATTGAGGGAATTAGTGTCAAAATTAAAAGTGCTGATTCATAGTATTTTGATTGAAGGATGTTTCTCACCTGCGATATACTAGCTAGTAAGATCAACACACTTCTTTTGATCTAATTCGACAACGCAAATAATTGTAATCCATATATTTTTATGAAATCCATTTGGAAAATGCTCTGTTGTCTTTATACTTTCTGGGACGAATCCACAACAATATACTCCTTATCTTGAAAATTTGGCATGTGCAAACAAAAGGGCACCGTGATATTACAAGATTTGGCCAAAACAAAAGTGTTCAAACAAACTGGGCCCATTTAATGAAACTGTGTGTCTGTACATTTATAGAGAGATACATCACAACTAAAAGTTATGTGTTTTTTCTTTTGAGTGAAAAATTAAAAAAAATGCAACTCGAGTTACAATTTTATTTGAGTTCATATTTTTTTAAGTTTAAACTCGAGTTCAAACTCGAGTTTAGGACTAAAACTCGAGTTTAATGGTGCGTTCGTTTGGCACACAAAACTCGAGTTAGCCCAATTCAGATTGAATTTTGGGCCTAATATCACGTTCGGTAATTCAAACTCAGACTCAAAACTCGAGCTTGAACTCGAGTAATAAAACATCAACTACCCCCTGATATTCCTTTAACTCGAGTTTGTCTTCTACAGTGTAGATTCTCTGCGCATACCTGCTTTTCACATGCCTTGTTACCGTTGCTTGCCATTCATTGTCGTTTCCAAGGTTTGCTGCTTGGCTCACAAGAAAGGGCCCCTCTCCGGTTCTCGCCCTTCGCTTCCCTCATCTCCCATCTGCTACAGTTGCGCCTCCATGAACCCCAAGGCCGCGTGCAGTCTGCGATGCTATTTTGATCCAATGGGTTTGTGCAAATCGATGGCCGCGTGAGTTCCTCCTTCCTCGTGCACCTATAAATCCCTCAATACTCACCCCTTTCCTGATTGTGCGCCCAACACGAAACCCTATTTCCCATCTTCTTCAATTTTCAAATCGGACAAAATTGGTCTGCCGAGCGTGAAGTCCTACAGTCCATTGGCAGTATTGTTGAGTCGATGTAGTGTGCAACGTTGTTTCCGAGTGCGTAGGAGTTGTCTCCGGTACCGGTCTTCCCGTCTTCGTTACCGTCGGCGAACTTGGCTGCCAGAACCGTCGGACTCACGGTTGGGGGTTATCGAAGCAGAGCATCAGCACTCCTCTGTCGGCTCAAACACGGTAAAATGTCCCCCCTTGATTTTTTTACATTATCACGAAAACTGGTCTGTGTGTGTGCAATGCAATGCTTTGCATTAATGTTGATTCCTCCATTATTTGCGGTGATTAGGATGTGCGGCTAATGATGCTGCCGATTCACAACAACCCAAAATAGCTTAGAAAAACTAGAGCACAATAAGCAAAACAATGGCAAAAAAGACAGATTTTTTGCCATTGTTTACAGAACATAAGAACAGCCAAACGACCCTAAACTCAAGTTTTGTGTGCCAAACGATCGCCCCAACTAGTATGTCGTTACATATGAGATCTGTCGTTTTTGGCTGTCCAAGCAGAGCATCAGAATTTGTTCCTTTTTCTGAGTTGAGCATGCATCCCCTGAACACGATTTTTATGAAAGGTTGTAACTGTTATAATTAACAAATCTGTTAGTTGACTGTTGACGGTCATATAATCTTCATTGTTAGATCATAACCATTTGATAATAGATTCAAATAAATTCTAAAGACAATTGAATTTGATGATCGATCGAATCAATAGCAGATTAAATCTAAAAAGTGCAAGCAAAAAAAAAAAAAAAAAAAACTCCTTGCGACGATGCATACATGTAAAATGCACCCTTATAAACACAATCACATTAGCAGATTAGGAGCATATACTTAATACATACAAGCATTTTCTTGTTACACACATTTTTATATAGAGCATTTATCTTCCTTTTCTTAAATATCAAGTCGTTTCTCAAAGCGTAACAACAAGCAATATGAGAGGAAGTACACCTTGGAAAACACTCCAAAAACAACACCATCAACCTTCCATAAGGTGTATTAATGTGTAGTCAAAAAATCCATGTCAATACTTGCAAAATTTTGGAGTTATGTTTTTGTCAAAGTGAACACAAAACTCAAGTTCACATCTCACAAATCATCCAAGTGAACACATGTTGTCTAAAATTGTGAATCTAGAATCTCGCAAGTGCACGAGTCAACAAGTAGTAAAATGATGAATAACCAAGTATCGTCCCACAGGGATTGTAGGTTTTGAAATCAAATTGTTAAGTTAATTCTATCCAAGTTTTTAAACAAAGACTAAAAGTGATTTTTAAGGTGCTAAAACTAATGATAATCTGACTGTAAATAAATGAACAACAAAAAGAAAACTAATTAATAACAAGTATGCAAATAGAATTGGCCAATGTCACTGTTCGTGGCTCACAATTGCTAAACTGTCTCCTAACAGTGCTGCGCGATG
This sequence comes from Morus notabilis, assembly GCF_000414095.1. NCBI lineage: Eukaryota > Viridiplantae > Streptophyta > Magnoliopsida > Rosales > Moraceae > Morus > Morus notabilis. Next base: position 189,520 of record NW_010366029.1, read on the forward strand.
CTGCAGCAACGGACAGCAACGACTACTTCCTGTTAACCATATTTACTAAACCAGGGATTTTCTAATCCTCTATCTACTGATCTTAAAGCTAAATCTCACAAATCCCTTTACAAATCTAGACTCTAAACTCAGAGAATAAAGCTCTAAATCATATGGTTATGCAAGATACAATATATTCCTATATCATGTGAATCAAAAATCTAAAACAAGATCTAAGAACCTGCACTATTCAAGCTGTGTTCACTCAACTAAATCTTCCCAGATCTAATCAAAGCTATACTCCCCTCTTATGATTTCCCAATCACAGTTAAGGCACAAATTCAGCTCACTTGAATAAACAGAGAAATAATCATCAAATCCATTCAACATCAACTAGCAACTTAATATTTAACAAATCAACAACCTCAGCCAACAAATCATAGTCTCATAGAAATATATTTATGAATTCAAGTTCAGATTCAAGAAGAAGAATAAATATTCTTTAACAAGAAAAATAAAGTAATGAGAATAAGAAAGACTAAAATGATGATGAGAGAATCCGAATCCCCCTTTTCCAAGGTTTCTTCTAGCTGCTCTTGCATCAACAGATGGTCCTTCACGTTTAAATCTCTGTGACATTTTCTTCTTCTTCTTCCTCAGTACTGGAAATGGTACTTGATCAGAAAAATGGAGGTGGTTTCCTTTTCCAAGTTCAGCCGCCTCTGCATTCCAAAATATGACCAAGGACAACTTCTTCTCTTTCAGCTGTAGGTACTTATTGTACCCTAATTCCACGTGGCAGCCCCTGAGAAAGCCTCCAATGAGTGGCTGAATCAGCACCTTTCACGGACAAAATCAGCCCATTAACCAGCTCAGGTCCAGCTGTCAGCAAAATACACGCCTAGCCCAGCTTGTCTTGCTGTAGCAATGCACAGCAATGCTGACTAGGATTCCTTCATACTCAAAAAATGAAAAGCTGCTCAAAGCTCCAAACGACCACGTTTTCTTAAAGCTGAGATTAACCATAAAGTGCACCTAAATTAGCTCTTTTTAAACGCTAATCACGAGAGAGAGAATTTATGAATCACAAATAACTAAAAACTATTAACAAGACAAGATATAGGAGAAAACTAATATTAATTACCCTCTAGGTAATAATTTAAGCCCCCCTATCACCAAAATTAAATTACATAATAAGGAAAATAATTATTTTGAAAGGAAACTGAATAAAAATAAAATAAAATGAAATAAAAATAAGGTAAAAGTATTAAAAATTAAATAAATTCATAAGAACAAGTATACTTTTTAATCCACAAAAGAGGCTAAATAACTCCATTTCATGGAGTTATCAACACACAATTCAAGTTTCAAACACAATTCCAATTAAACTCACTTTTTTAACTCCAATCTTGAATTTGGAGTTATTGAAAAGAACGCAACCTAAGATTTCCCTTCAACTCGAGTTCAGAAACTCGAACTCAAATTAATAAACAATATTTTTTCTATTCTTAAAAATGCTATAACTTTTTCGTTTTAATTCTGATTGAGATGATTTTTTTTCTATGCGTTGACAACGAAAAGACGAATAAAACCCGACCCATATACCATATTAAAATTTTTTATCAGCATTGAGTTTTTATTAAAATACTATCTAAATACAAATTCAAGTTTTGACTCACTCAAACATAAACTCAAAAGGATTCTTATCTCAAACCATAACTCAAATGTATACAACCAAACACAAACTCAAGTTACAAGTTCAACTAAAGTTATAACTCAAATTTAACTCAAGAATTATACTCAAGTTAAACTCCAAAAGAACAAGCCATATAAGTCTTTAAAAAAAAAAAATTGTGACCAGACACGATTGCTAAAGCAAGCCAAATGCTCAGCAGAGGGAAAATAGGGATTACGACGATAAAACACAATGCAAACCTCAAGGCTCAAACAATAATGATAGCTAGCTATAACAAAAATAACCAACACATGCATAATCATAAAAACTGATCGTGCAATAACATTATTTTCAATTTATATGGAGTGACAATGGGGCCAATTTTGAATCGATTTGTCGACATGCTTTGTTTGATAGAACCCCTTGAAACATGGGAGCTTTTTTTTTTCTTTTTTGAATGGTGAGGTATATTTAGTGTGATATATAAATTTTAAGTCACACTAAACATGCTTCATTTGTAGTATGCCGAGGTAGTTTCCCGTTGTCGGACCTCAATCGTGCGTTTTACCTTTTGAAGGGTCAGCGAATTTGTAGTATGCCGAGGTAGTTTCCCGTTGTCGGACCTCAATCGTGCGTTTTACCTTTTGAAGGGTCAGTGAATTTGTACCGAGACAATTGTTTGTCAGTTTTTCTTTTAATGCATTTCCTCTTTAAAAAAAAAAAAAAAAAAAAGTCACCAATCCACTAATTCGATAAAATATAAGGTACAAAAATCTGGTTTTTCCTTATTAATATTTCTATTAATTACCACTTCATTAACTGACCCTTTTGACTTAAATCATGAATGTAAGATTATTTTTTATGGAAAAAAGCATATTTGTGTAATTACAGAAGAGTTGCTTACTCTATTATACATGAAAAAAAAAATCATGGCAAAACTGGTTTCTTTTCTTTTATGGGAACTAATCTGTATCCATATCCGTTTTGACGGGCTGACATCTCTCTAAAACGTCATTAATTTTAAATAAAAGTTAATAAATCTAATTAAAGTGAACAAGATTTGAAGTAATACCCAATTGACCTAAGAAAAAATTACAGCTAGCCCTTCATCTTATGGAGGGTTAAATTGAACATCACAAATCTGAGTCTATCATGATCAATATTACGTCTCTTTCTTCCCCTCATAACTCTCCTAATTCCATTTTTATGCCATTGAGATTCTCTCTCTAGATCTCTCTCTCTCTTCCCATTTCGAGACCACACCCATTTAAAGTAATGACGCAAGAAATCTTTTCTTCCCATAATCAATACAAAAACTGCACACCGCCCACATGACCAACTCAACCAAATATCACCTATTTCCATATTGAACCTTCCTTAAATCAATTTCTTTTTTCATTTTTTAAATATACATCCTCTAATCTCTTAATTAGCCAAAAAAACTATTCCTTTAATCTCACTTCCTCAAACCTTTCAACCCATAAATTCAAAGAGAACCACCAAAAAAAAATACAAAACACCATAACCATGGCCACCAATAAATCATCAAAGGCCACCACAACCACGTCCTTCTTCTCCCCATGGAAACTCGCCAACATCTACACCCTTCCACTCATTCTCTTCCTCTGCATCTCCTCCTACTTCATCGGCCTCTGGCAACACGGCGGCGGTGCCACATCCGCCGCCATCTCCGCCACACCCGTCCTCCTCGCCTCCCCATGCAAAAACGACGTCGTAGCGTCAACACCACCTCAAGAACTCGATTTCTTGATACACCACTCGCTCAACTACTCGTCGCCGGCGTCTCCACTGACCGCGGCGTACCCGCGGTGCGAGGCGAGGTACAGCGAGTACACGCCGTGCGAGGACGCGAAGAGGTCGCTGAAGTTCAGCCGAGCAAGGCTGGTGTATAGGGAGAGGCACTGCCCGGAAAAGTCGGAGCTCCTCAAGTGCCGCGTGCCGGCGCCGCACGGGTACCGCAACCCGTTCCCGTGGCCGAGGAGCAGGGATCTGGTGTGGTACGCGAATGTGCCGCACAAGGAACTGACGGTGGAGAAGGCGGTGCAGAACTGGATCAGGTACGAGGGGGACCGGTTCAGGTTTCCCGGAGGTGGGACCATGTTTCCGAACGGTGCCGATGCGTATATTGATGATATTGGGAGGTTGATCAATCTCAGGGACGGCTCTATTCGAACCTCCATTGATACGGGCTGTGGGGTAAGTTGTACTGTAACAGCTCTATTCACGTAATTAATTAGTATTATTGTTTTTGTCATTGCTTAATTAATTGCTTTCCGAGTTATTACATATTCTCTCTGATTTATTAACATTCAATATTTTCCTTTTATTAAGAGAATTTCTAGTTTTATATATAATATATCTATAATACATACATACATACATATATATATATATATATATATATATATATATATATATATATATATATATATATATATATATATATATATATATATATATATATATATATATAGTAGTTGCTTTCTGGGAACGGTGATGCATGTTGTGAGTTTTTTTTTTTTCCAGTTTAAGACAAGAAGTTAGTTAAGAAAAGTATATTCTTATTTCTTACCATATAATTATAATGTATGCTCTACTTAGTTTCTTTCCTAGAATGTGATGCCTAGCGTGATTTTTTTTATTTTTTATTGAAGATGCCTAGTGTGATTTTTTTTTTCATTTTAAGACAAAACGTTAGTTAAAGAAATATATGACCTAGGAAGGATCATAGGAACAAAATTTTGGGAATGGTGATGCATTTCGGTGATCGAAATGTTAAGGTAGAATATTATCACGTCTCAACAGTACATATTTAGTAATGGATGCAAAATGCTTTTTTATCCAAAAAAAAAAAAAAAGGTGCGAAATGGTAGTGATGTTGGCCGGATATGTATATATATGTAGAAACATAGAGAGAGAGAGAGAGAGCAAATTGAGAAAAAAAAAATCCGCGTATATATATATATATATATTTAGAGAGAGAGAGAGAGAGAGAGGAATCTTACAATAGTAGGCATTAGAAAACTGAGGTAGTTTAGTGTTCATTATATGACCAGTTATGGGAAGTTTGACGTAAAAACAAATCAAGATGCTAATCAACGTTGATTGGGGCCGAGATGAGAAAGGGTTTTAAAAAAAACAATGGATTTATGGCTTCATAATTTGAACAGATTTGATTGGATCTGAGAAAGTAATGTTACATATATATAATATATTATAATATACATATATTAAAACTTTTCGCACCAATATTGCGCACTACATATTACATGAGTCAACGGTTCTTTTTTATTTAGTTTTTTTTTTTTTAGGTTTTTGCTGAATTTTTATCTAATTTTCTAGTGAAGTCTTCTCTCCCTCTTACTTTAATAATAGTATTATTATTTTTAAATTCTATGGGTTTCAGGGTATATGGCAATCAATAATGTTATTTCTTAATTATAAAAGGCAAGTACCGACACGAGCAATTTTTTATTTTTTTGGCTCGTTCAATATATAATCAAAACCATTATCTGGATCTTTATATTAAACGATCTTATATATTCCAGTGGATTAAATTCTGTTGGATCTAGGGAAGTTGGTTGAATAAAGTGAAGTAAGGAAATTTTTCATTTCGCCTCGATTGATTATTCTGAAATCTGGAATTAACAAGTATTTGCCGACTAATTGAGGACACATTAAGGGTCCGTTTAGTTCGTTGATTCGAGTTTTTAATTCGAGTTAAGATGTGATTTTATGTGAGAGATTTTTACTGTAGTAAAAAAATTAGATGTGACTGTTTCTGAGAACTTTTTATTGTAGTAAAACTCGAATCGGTGAAATGAACGGGACCTAAATAATCAAATTTTCTACTGGAAATCTCAACGGCCGACTATGTCTCAGGCTTCCAATACACCTCCTAATTTTATTTTAATTGTGAAGTCCAGCAAAAACGAAAAAGAAATATAAGTCGTTTAATATTACAATATCGTGCTGTTTGCAAAACTGTCCATTGTTGTGCGTGTTGTATGTTATTTCTTTGTAATATTACATTGTCATTTTCAGAACACACAGATCATTTATGTCCGTACGTGGTAATTAGTATTAAAGAAGTAACATGGTTAACCTTAAAACTTAAAGCCTAATACTATTAATTGCTTTATGAAGTACATCTCATCCGAGGAAGAAACGAATACTGGAGCAACCAAATAATAATAATAATAAAGGCTCGTGTTGTAGATCTGTTATGCCTCTGTGCTTTTTTATAATAATAATAACAATAATAATAATAATAATAATAATAGTCACCGAGGTGAGTTCTATATTAACGGAGAGTAAGGTGTACTCGTAGTATTTAAAGTGTTTGCAAATTTTCTTCTAAAGACTCGTGGTCGATTTTTCTATAGATTTAATAGTCATCGAGGTGAGTTCTATATTAACGAGAGTAAGGTGTACTCGTGGTATTTAAGGCATCGTTCATTTCACCGATTCGAGTTTTCAGTTTTAAGTTTTTACAGTAAAAAGCTATCAGAAAATGTCACATCTAACTTTTTCTGCTACAGTGAAAAGCTCTCAAAAAATGTCACATCTCAGCTTGAATTGAAAACTCAAATCCGCGAAGTGGACAAGGCATTAAGTGTTCACAAATTTTCTTCTAAATTCTCGTGGTCGATTTGTCTATAGATTTTTTGTTATATACTTGTGTGTATTTTACCAAGATAATAATGTGCAGGTTGCAAGTTGGGGAGCTTATCTTTTGTCGCGAAACATCCTAACGATGTCGTTTGCTCCTAGAGACACTCATGAGGCTCAAGTCCAATTCGCTCTTGAGAGAGGAGTGCCTGCCTTAATAGGAGTCCTTGCATCAAAGCGACTTCCTTATCCTTCTAGAGCTTTCGACATGGCCCATTGCTCTCGCTGTCTCATTCCTTGGGGCCAATTTGGTATCCTCATACATTAATTCTCACTTTGTCCACATTTCTAACTAAGTTTCAATTTTTGTCCTAATTAAAGAACTTGTATTGAGGAGTAATTTGTATAGAATTTGTTATGTAATCTTTAATTTTGTTATGGTGCAGATGGTATTTATTTGATTGAAGTTGACCGAGTTCTACGACCAGGTGGGTACTGGATTCTTTCGGGCCCACCAATCAATTGGAAGAAACATTGGAAGGGGTGGCAGAGAACAAAGCAGGATTTGAAGGATGAGCAGAGTATTATTGAGGAAGTTGCCAAGAGCCTTTGCTGGAAAAAGCTGGTGGAGAAGGATGACATTGCCATTTGGCAAAAACCCATTAACCATGGAAGTTGCAAAGTCCAACATAGCGGAGGCCAAAATCCTCCATTCTGCTCTGCTGATCACGACCCCGATAGAGCTTGGTTCGTTCTTCATCAACTTTTTAATACTAACTGACGTGAACAATTATATATATATTTTTATTATTATTACTTATCTATCAGTCCTAACCATTTTTTAGGTATACCAAAATGGAGATTTGTTTGACCCCGTTGCCGGATGTCTCCAACAATGAAGGAAATGCTGGCGGAGAATTATCGAAATGGCCAAAGAGACTAAATTCAGTTCCTCCAAGGATCAGCAAAGGAACAGTGAAAGGTGTTACTGCTGAGATTTTCCAACAAGATTCAGTACTGTGGAAGAAAAGGTTGTCACATTATAAGTTAGTGAACAACATGCTCAGGCGAGCTGGAAGATACCGGAACATTCTAGACATGAATGCATACTTGGGAGGATTTGCTGCTGCACTGGTTGACCTTCCTGTTTGGGTGATGAATGTGGTTCCTGTGGACGTTAAGGTTGACACGCTTGGAGTTATTTATGAACGGGGTCTAATTGGAACATATCAGAATTGGTAAGTCTTTTATAATTTGTACTCTAAATTACTTGCCATGCATATATGTTTTGATAGTTATGGCATTTGTAAATAATATGTTCTTTTCTTTCTTTCTTTTTTCTTTTTTTTTTTTCCCAATTCAATTCAGGTGTGAAGCAATGTCTACTTATCCCAGAACTTATGATCTCATTCACGCTGATTCAGTGTTTAGTCTTTACATGGATAGGCAAGTCATCTTTTTTATTATTATTATTCTTATTATTATTATTTTTTGTTCAGTTTGACATTACCAATGATGTTTCTTATTCTTATTTGTTGTTCTTGAGTTATTTAACAGATGTGAAATGGAAGACATATTGCTAGAAATGGATAGGATTTTGAGGCCAGAGGGGAGTGTAATTTTCAGAGATGATGTGGATGTGCTGGTGAAGATTAAAAGGATAATTGATGCAATGGAATGGGAAAGTAAAATTGTTGACCATGAAGATGGGCCTCTTGAGAGGGAGAAGCTTTTATTAGCTGTCAAGAAATATTGGACAGCTCCTGCTATATCTGATTAACAAATAGCCAAAACTACATAGGAAAAAGGAGGGGGGAAAAGAAAGAAAAGAAACTCTTTTTTTTTTTTTTTTTGGTCCCTAAAATTTGTGTTTATGTTGTTTGTCATTTTCCTTGGGCTGAATTTTCTTTTGTCATTTTGATATACTTTATGATTCTTTTCTGTTATTAGTATCATCTTCTTGTTCATTATTCATGCATATTCATATACCAAGATATGCAATTAATTAATGAATTTTGCAACCAATTTCTTATTTTTCTTCTTATTGAAACCACCTCTAGAAGTCTAATACTCGTGTGAAATCATCATTTTAAATAATTTATAAAGATCCTACTTATTACTAACAACGATGATGATTACCAATAGCTTTTTAATCAAATTCGATATTGACATGTGCAATTGTGATAGATCCATAATCATAATCAGTGAATCTGAAAATTAAAATATGAATTTGTTATTAACTGAAAATATGTGGTGATAATCACCAATACAAACTATTAGACCACAAATCTTATGCAACCTCAATCGCTCTCTCTACATCGGCCTCACTCTTCATCCATGTTGTCCCATTACACTCTCCTCAATTTAACTTTTGTTTTTTCCCAATAGAAAAGAACTTTTTCCTTAATTTATTTATCTAATGGAAAACTAATTGTATGACCTTCCGGGTGCAAGACACGCAAAGATTGCGGCCATCCTGATTTGCCACACATCCAACACAAAAACTAAATGATCAGCTCAAAACTCTAACTTTGGTTACTCATGCAAAACCTCATGATCATCTCTTCCTGATCCCCAAGCCACTATAAAAGAAATGAACCCAAGAGCCTAGAAAATGAACCACAAGAAAACATAATTCAGTAGTAAGAGAAGTCTATTAGTAGAAAATCACTATTACAACAACTTAATTAGCATCAAATCATCCTCATGGCATCCCCCAAGTCAGTGTGCTACCAAGCTGGTCTGCTTGTCTTGCTCATCACAGCTCTGGTGGCCCAGCAGAGCCACACTGCCGAGGCTCAGGTGAGTCCGCAATGCACCTCTCGGCTGAACAACCTCAACTCGTGCGCGCCGTTCGTGGTGCCCGGCGCAGCCAATCCTCAGCCCAGCGCCCAATGCTGCGCCGCCCTCCAGGCGGTCGATCATGACTGCGTCTGCAACACTCTCCGCATCGCCTCCCGCCTTCCCTCCCTTTGCAACATTCCCCCCCTCTCTTGTGGTTCGTTCTTCCTTCTTTCTTTTCTAAATAGAAAAACGAATTAGCTATAACCACTACATTTTGATGCCACATAGCATTTGTTGATTTCGATGAATTTTTGTTTAATCTAATTTTGTTTACTTTTAATTTTGGTGTGTGAAATTGCAGATGCAAACTGATGAATCAACGGGATGGGGTACTACTGCTCGACGAAATAATGATGTGAACGTTTTACAATTTTCGTTTTCTAGTTTTTTTTTTTTCTTCTTTTTTCTTTTTTTTTTTCCTTTTTCCTTGTGCAATGTCTTCTGATCTGCGATTGATCAGGACTGTCATGGGGATCAGGAAGAGAACTTATGTCGTTGAATGAAATAAAAATACATTTGTCTTTCGTTGGGCAATATATTATGATTGAGCAGCTTTTCTTAAATAATCGCAAGTGACTTTAAATGTAATGCAATGTTTAATCTAACACTTAACTTTAAGAATAGCTAGACATTACTCAGATAACACGGTCCAAAATATTCCGCTGAAAAAGTTGGCCTTGTGACACTTTCCATGCAATACGACATGTAATTAATATTATAAACGACAGCTACCTACATTTCGCCAAACACGATGTCGTAAAGTGCGTAGAAAAACAAAAATGACATGAAAGCTTTCCCACAAAGGTAAAATATTATCCGATTCTTTCATTAAAAGTTAATATATATATATATATATATATATATATATATATCCGATTTGATGGCTTTGGGTTCTTATGAAATGTATACATTTTAGAAAACGACACTTCGTTTGTGAAAGCGAATGACGTTAGACTTGAAAAAAAAAACGTCATATCGTTTATTAAGCAACGGCAAACTTCGAAACGCTTGCGCTGACTTGAAAACGACACGTCGCGTGATATGAAACGACAAGAAAGAGCGAATTTTTTTTTTTCTCTAATGGAAGAACGAAATTTGTTTTGAACGATACAACAGTTAATTATTGCCATTATTTCTTAAATTTTACTTTCGGCACGTAAATTTTCATCTTCTTATCACTTTGCCCTCAAACTTTGTAAATTCATCTGCACATTAAAGGCTTAAACTTTGAAATGTTGTCCTCTTTGTGCCATGGTGGTTGAGTGTGCTGCCAGATTAAAGGTTCAAGGGTTGTAGACAGTAACAAATATTGAATTTGGGGGGTAAAGTGAAAAAAGAGACCAAAGATTAGGGGAAAAAGTAAAATTTATCTATATTTCTGCCCATTTTCCCACTAGGCAGCGAAGGCCTTTCCTTTTTCCGGAGTGTTTTTCCGTCGCTGCTCCTGCAATAGCACAAAGGAGTGAAGGACAAGCTCCGATGGCTACGAACTCCGCCGCTGGGAATCCGAAACCGTAGTTTTCTTCCAAAATCAAAGCGCTTCAGGTACTTTACTTCTCTCTCCAAGCGAATTTTATGTGTATTTATATGTATGTATATATGTATGTATGTTATGCTCTTCATTATCTTCAGGGAATTTGCAGCTGATGATGCTATGTAAACATATATTCTGAATAGGTGTGCCCTTATGGGTGTTTCTTTCTGCATTGTGATCTTCCTTTTTTTTTTTCTCTCTCAATTCTTAAAAAGGCCGTTTTGTTCTTTCTCAATTTTTTTTGAAGATTTTTTTTTTCTTTTACTGGATTATTGCAGCTTGATTTCGATTCATACTGAAAAATAGGTTAATTTCAGATGGGGAAAGCTAAAGGCAGAGCGGATAGTAGGAAATCCGTTAGAAAAGCTGTACCTTGACGAGCCCCACGATGCTTCTGGTAGCCATCATAGCAGGGACGAAGAGATTCCCAAGACCAGAACTATAGACTCATTCTGCACCAGCCCACTAGCAAAAGGCAAGGAATTACTTTCACTAGTATCGGGATCGTCCCCAGAAGAGGATTTAATAGTTCCAGAGGAACGCAAACAAAGCCATGCTCACTTCATCTTCACTTCACGCTTATACACCTGCTGGGCTGTGGCCCAACTTCTTTCTAAAAGGGGATTGCCTACATAATTTCAGGTTAACTGAGCCGGAATCATGCCCCCCGAGATGAAAGGGGATTGGTGGCATCGGCGGTGCCCTTCATTCTACACTGTTTTAGTAATTGTTTTCTCTGTCTTTGGCGTTAACTAAGAATTTGTTTGAGATATATCAGGTGGTTGAAGGAGTTGAAACTTGAACATTATACGCATATTAGCTAGGAGTTAGAATTTGGACTTGCATTGGTTATAAGTTATCATAGTTAATTATGCATCATTTCGTCAAGTTACTGTTGATACTATATAATATTTTATGAATTCTGGATTCCAAAATGAAAATATTATAGCGGAAACAGAGAGGTTTGTAATATTGCAAAAGAATTTGCAATTACCTTAGTTTCAGAATATATCTGGAAAATTCTTAGAATTTTCTCTCTTGTGGATTTGGCAAATAAACGATTGATGTTGATCAAATAAATTATTAAGGCAAAATAATATGAAACAAGGTTTTCATTTCCGAGTGGAAATTCTCAGCATGAATTCCTTCATTCTCATTACTTATCAATTTGAATTTATATTTACCTTCTTTTTGTCTTTGCATTTTACGTATGTAATGTGTTTGTTATATATGCTAACTGAAACCCCAGCTATGCAGCGTCTTATATTTATTTCCGATCTTATTGTCCTTCCAATGATAATATGTAGTTAGGCTATAATATATTGGTATTTTGATGTCATTGTGATTGAGATCAAATTGCTTGAAAAACTGAGGGGTAAAAAAAGTAGTGCATTATTTTGATGGACACAATTTAACTCGTGAATTGTGTTTAATGAAGGTAAATGGATAGAGATGATGATGACTTTGGCAGTCTTCATGAAGAAAACAAGGGTGTCGAACTTGAAGCATCAAATGATTTGGACTTGAATGTTGAGCAGGATTATTGCAGCCAAAAAGTTGTCCATGCTAATGGTATTCACTCCACTCATTCCTCAAAAGATGATGGCGCAGATGCAATATTAAAAATTGGTACGGAGTTTGAATCTGATGAGCATGCCTACAAATTCTACAATAAGTATGCTAGATTGGTTGGTTTTAGTGTGAGAAAAGACTGGGTAAATAGGAGTAAGGTACATGGTCAGGTGGTATCTAGGAAGTTCACTTGTTCAAGAGAGGGTTATCGCCGGAGAGATAAAAGAGATGTTAATGTGAAGAAACATCGGAAGGAAACAAGAACTGGTTGCTTAGCGCATATGATCATTACTCGTCAACCTAATGGTAAATACCGTGTTACCCATTTTGAAGAACAACACAATCATGATAATGTGAATCTAGGTAATCTCCAAATGCTATCTCTGCAAAGGGAATTCAGTGTAGATCAATCTGCTGAAGCTGACTTGGCAGAAAATTTAGGACCGCAGTCAAAATCAGCAATTGCATCAATGAATAGACAATACAGAGTTCGTGATTTTCTAGATGATTTTGCTTCGAATTTTGATAATCACCTTCAAACTGAAAGAATCCGAGATATGAAGGAGGGAGAGGCGGGAAATCTATTGCACTATTTTCAAAGGCAGCATTTTCAGAATCCATCATTTTTTTATGCATTACAACTTGATATTGATGATAAGGTGAGCAACATTTTCTGGGCTGATGATTGTATGGTATCAGACTATGGTCATTTTGGCGATGTGGTTTGTTTGGACTCGATTTGCAGAACAAAAAAGGACCATTTCCCATTTGTTCAGTTTATAGGGGTGAATCATCACAAACAAGCTGTAATCTTTGCGGCTGCACTTTTATATGATGACACCGTGGATTCATTTAAGTGGCTTTTTCGAACTTTCTTAGAGACAATGTCTGGGAAAAAGCCAAAGGCCATATACACTGATCAAGATGCAGCAATTATTGAGGCAATCCATTCAGTCTTACCAGAAACAATCCATTGTTTTTGCGTGTGGCAGATGTATGAAAATGCCATAAAAAACATAAGCAATGTTGTCAAGGATTCTCAATTTTTTGCAAGTGATTTTAGGAGGTGTATTTATTATTCAAAGGACGAGGAGGACTTCTTTCATGCCTGGGAGGACATGTTGGACAAACATAGTCTTCAGCAGAACGAGTGGCTGAAATGGATGTTTAGAGAACGTGAGAAATGGGCTGTTGTATATGGTAGAAATACCTTTTTTGTCGACGTGAAGGGTTCACATCTCGTTGAAAGTTTATTTATTGACTTGAGAAACTACCTAAATTCGGGCCTTGATGTGCTCCAATTTTTCAAGAATTTTGAGAACATTGTAGATGAGCAACGGTACAAAGAAATAGAAGCTAGTGATGAAATGAGTAAATGTATGCCAAGATTAATGGGAAATGTAGTTTTGCTAAAGCATTCAAGTGAGATTTACACTCCAAGGGCATTTGAAGTGTTCCAGCAGGGATATGAGAAGTGTTTAAATGTTGTTGTTAACCTCTGCAGCGAGGATGGGTCATTGTTCGAGTACAAAGCTAACAAATTCGGGCAAACCCGAGAATACAACCTTACATTCAACTCTTCAGATGATACGGTCACATGCAGCTGCAAGAAGTTTGAATATGTTGGATTTCTGTGTAGCCATGCACTGAAAGTCCTCGACCAACAAAATATAAAGGTTGTCCCATCCAGATATATCTTGAAGAGATGGACAAAAGATGCAAGATTAGGGAGTGCAACAGAGTGCAATGAGTTCACCATGCAAGACAACCCTAAGATAATTATCGCGAGCCGTTACAAGGAGTTGTGCCGCAAAATTCTAACAATATCGGCTAGGGCTTCCGAATCTGAGGAAGCGTTTCTATTTGCCTCTAGACAATTTGATGAAGTGATGGAAGGGGTGGAGAGAATGGTGATATTAAAATCTGAGGAATCTCAAGCTGGAACCTCGAGTAGTAATGGTGCAAATGCATCCGAAGGAAAACACGCGGAGATTTTTCTAGACGGAAATGCAATCGAGGATCAGGATGACAGCAGGGCAAAACATAGGGAGAGTGCTATCCTGGGTGGATGCCAACTAAAAATTCTAAACAATAAAGGCTCTACTGCAAAAGGAATTCACAATGTGGAAGGACTTGCACAGAGTACTGTTACCTGCGTTTCTAGCTCCCCTCCAGTTTATGTTTCACCTCAAGCCACAACAGGAAATCCCATTATGCAAGTAATAAACATTCCACTTGAACCGTTATCTTCATGACTAAATGACGTTCATATTTTACTTTACTGCACTACAAAAATTTCCCTATTGTTCTGATCTTCCGTATGAACAACACAGGGGTTATACAATTTTGAAGCAAATCAGGTGGTCAAGTGCATGTACGGAGAACCTAATCTGGCTACGGACCAGCAAACTAATTCTAACATGTATCAACCGCCCAACTTCTTTACCAACCAACATGATTCACCTAGCCAATCCCAGTTACTACAGGTAGCTAGTTGTTCACGCATTTTGACTAGAATTTTTTTAATGTTGTTGTTATATGACTTGAGTATTCTTCGTGCAGGAGCCTCTAATCCATAACACATACCCAGAATCTGTATCGAACACATCGCAGTTGAGGCAGGTAATGAAGCAGAAATCGATCAATATTATAATTTCACTAAACAAGCAGAAAATTTTTTGCTGATGTAAAAACCCTTGTTTGATCCTAATGAAATATTTCATTGCAGGAAATGGATCTTGATATCCAACATCCGCATTCAGCTTCGTTCCTGGTTTTTGATCAAAGATACAGATCTCCGGACACCCCGTATCTCGGCCACAAGTGAAGGAAAAGATAGGGAATGTCGTCCTAGCTGTTTTCAGATTATGTTATTAGCTGCAAAACCTCAGATGCTAAATTTTGTTTTATCAAGAATTATAGTATGAATATTGCTCGCCATATTCAAGTCGAAGGACATAATACAGAACAATTTATTTACCAAAAGAATAAAATGATTTAGATTTACCAGTAGGCTCTCTTTCTCTCTGTCACTTGCTTTCTCTCTATTATATGATAATTGTCTTGTATAAAATGTAAGAGTTATGTTATTATATGTTTATTACATGACTGATATTGATATTTTAACATATAAATCGATTTGGATTGTGTCAAATTATTAATTGTCAGCAAAAAAAAAAAAAAAAACAGAGTAATACCATTACCAATTTTAATCACATTTATTAGCCTTATTTGGTTTTAAGTGACTTTTTCAACTGTCTTGTGGACTACAAACAGATGATAATGTGCGTGTTTGGAACCGTTTTTAAGGTTTTTATGTATTTTGAGAAGTAAAAAATGAAAGTGAAAACGAAACGGTGTTTGTTTAGTAAATATTTTGAACACGACAGCAGTAAGTGGTTTTTGTGAAGAAATTAAAAAACAGTTGAAGTTGTTTTCACTTTTCTGTAATCATTTTTTAGTACTTATCAGGTAATATTATAATATATTAATTAATAAACACGATTTTATTTTTTTATTATATTTAAAATAATCTCTTAATAAATTAATCAAATGCAATTTTAAAATTAATTTCAAAATAATTTTTAAAATAATTTTATTTTTATCTCTTATTAAAAATAAAATTATTTTAAAACTAATTTTAAACGCAAACATTGGCCTCGTTCATTTCACTGATTTGAGTTTTCAGTTTTAGGTTTTTATAGTAAAAAGTTCTCAGAAAATGTCACATCTAATTTTTTTATTACAGTAAAAAGCTCTTAAAAAATATCACACCTCAACTCAAATTAAAAACTCAAATCTGTGAAGTAAACGAGCCATTGTAATTAAAGGCAAACGAAACATGAAGTCGACGTCAAGAGAAAAAGCAAGAAGTCGCTTGGACTGAGCGTTAGCACCATAAAGATCTTTTCTACCCGCAAATGCGTTCAAATTACGTGGGTCCTACAAAAGAATTTTTTTTTGTTTTTTGTTTTTTGTTTTTTTATCCTTCTTCTTTTATTCTGTTTTGCTGTTTTTTTTTTTTCCCTTGATATTACTTTCTCTAAGCCTATAACAAAGTTATGAATTAGGTACTAGGTGTTGACCTTTTCTGTTGACTTCGTGGCATCTACCAAAAATGGCCGGGATTTATCAGTACTTGCAACTGTAGAAACCAATGTAATGTGGAAAATAAGGTAGTCATGTCATTTTGAACATTCCCCCTCTTTGCAAACATGTATTAGGATTATATTTAAAATGGTGTTAGGTACTAGAAGATTCGGTTACCAATGTTGAATACACTACTCTGCCGAGAAATTTAAAATGATGGTTTTCCGATGTATTCAAGACAAAATATCTCACATCAAGCTTGTCGATTAGTAGAAAAGAGAAATCTTTTTTAAAACAAATCCCAGCTACTTCTTTTTTTTTTTTTTTTAACCCAATTACGCATTGTGTTTTAGTTCTATCATTTGGAGAAACGATAAATTAAGGCGTTTATTATCAGGTTGGTGTTAAAGAGATTTGTTGAATTTATTAGAAATTGACGTATATCAACTACAATTATATTACATTATCTAGATATATATAGATATAACAATGCAAAAATTACTCACTATTTAGGGTTCATTTGGTTCATGGGTTTAAATCAGTGATTTTAGTTCTGATTTTTAAAATTTAATTTTTTTATGAGAGAAAAACACTGTAACGAAACTAAAAATCATAGTTTAAACCATACAGAACCCTTAAAACAAATGCATCCTTAGTTTTTAACAAATTCTCACACCGCCCCTATCTCGTTTAAAAAAAAACCATAACACCCATATAATTTTAGGGAGATTCTCTGGTACGCCTGGTGTATCGGTGAGTCAGGTTTTTTCAACTGTTGAATTTACGTACCTTTTGATTTTTATGTAGATTCGACGGATAAAAAACCTAACATATCGATATGTTGGCGTACTGAAAAATGTTATGAATAAGTTTAATCTTTAAAGGAAAAAAAAAAAAAAAAAAAAAAAACCGCATACACATTACATTCAAACGGGATAATAACTCACAAAAATTTTCAGTGTGTGTATATAAGGCATGTCTATGGTGGGTGAGCCAATTCATCCTGTCAATAGAGTGAAATCCAATTAACCATATTAGATCTTGGTTGGGGTCTACATACACCCTCCCACATCAAATTATAAAAAAAAAAAAACATTATTTAAAAAAAAACCATTATATTCAAAATTTGAAAATTTGAAAATAATCATAAAATTAAACCTAATTTTTTGGTAAGTAAAATTAAGTCTATTTCAACATTACTAAAATCATATTAAATTTTCAATAAATATCAAATCAATTTCACAAATTGAAAACCAAACTTTTTTATGGTAATTGAAAATTAAACTAATTAAACAATCATCACAATTTTTTTTCCTAAAATAAAACAATCTCCAATAATGATAATCAAATTAATTATCCAAATAAATTTCACAATTTTTTTCCCAAAATAGAGAGAAAACCCATCTCCAGAACAATTGCCTCCTCCACAAATGGTCGCCGACCGTCATGCGTGTCTCACGCGCCGCCGTCTAAAATCTCTGATGACGACACCGACTGAATCACAATGACCAGAAAGGGACAACGATCAAAACTCGCTGATATCTCAACAAATTCCAGACAAAAGGCCTTCATTTGCCCCCACGGAGTCGCGAATTGCAGCAAGCTCCGACCACTCACGCCCTACCAAAACCGCCATATCTCCGCCATCAACACCGGTGCTGATCAACTCATAATCGTCTCCACATCAAAACCCAAGCCTTATACCGTCAACTCCGTTGAAACTCCATTTGCGAGAGGGGCGAACTCCGTCCCCGATGGCTGCGATAAGGAAGGACGAGGGAGATCGTGGGTAATCGTGTTGTCGAGGGGCGAAGTTCGTTGTCAGGAGGCGAGGTCTGTCGTCGGCCGGGGAGAAGTCCATCATCGCCGGCGTGGGAGGAGCTTCGCTGGATGGTGGCGGCGGCTATGGGGAAGAATCTCATATCTTGTAAAGTTTAGGTTTGTTTTGGAATCCAAGGGTTGAGATTAAAACTAATCAGAGCAATGGTTGATGTTTATTTTGGCTTGTGTGTTTGGTTAGTAGATTCGTGTCACGATTCGAATTATGGTTCATAATTTATTACAGTATTTTTTCTCACAAAAAACATAGGTAAACCAAGAATAATTCTGAATCATGATTCTGAATCTATGAATCAAATATTAATGAAAAAGAATCAAATGTGGTAGGGCTTATGTTTTGTGACCGTCAAATTTCAATCCAACAGCTAAGAATAAAATACCTACCGATAGGGTGAATTGGCTCACCCTACCATAGACATGCCCATATATATATTGTTAGGTCTCGTTCATTTCATCGATTCGAGTTTTATTATAATAAAAGACTTTTAAAAACAGTCACATCTAATTTTTTTTGCTATAGTAAAAAAACTCACATAAAATCACATCTCAACTCGAATCAACGAACTAAACGGGCCTTACATAGAGTCACTTCTCATTCAGTTTTTTGTTATCATCGACTCGTCCCTCCGATCACCCTTGCGGCTCCCCCTTCGCCTGCACCGCCACTTAGCCTCACACCGGAACCCTTTCGACTAAATCTCTACCCAGTCTCCCACTGGATATTCATTGCGCCCCACCCTTAGCCTCCCGCTCGTTAAATCACCGTGACCTACTCGATAGGTTTCGCAACCACCTCTGGCTACAACAGTGAGTTCGCAACTCACGCGACGGGTCTCATGAACGGTGGGCAATAACGCTATCTAAGAACAGTGGGTTCACAGCCTAGGTGATGGTCTCACGAACGGTGGACAAGAACTCCGGCAACAAACTGTGGGTTCACAAGTTGTCAAAATATGGGTTTCACGAACAATGGGTAAGAATACCGTGAAGATGGGTTTTACCCTATTACTTTTTTATTGTGAAAATAACGTGTTGGAAAGTATTCTGTGTATCAGCGAAAGTATAATTTTTAGGAGAAATTTGTGAGAATATGAGTCTTGCATCTTCGCCGAAATTTGATATTGTTCTTCGCTAAAATCTTAGTGTTTGCACTATTATTTTGTATTATGAAATTAATTTGTTTGGAAATTAACTTGTGTATCAACGGAAATTTTTTTTTTAAGGAAAAAACTTGTGAGAATCTGGGTCTTAGTTTGCTATTTGGTTTATGAAATCAATTTGTGCATACAGTAGCAACGGTTTAGTTTGGTTAATTAGGCATCGTTCATTTCACTGATTTGAATTTAGAATTTGAGTTTTACTACAGTAAAAAACTCTGATAAATAGTCACATTTTTTTTTTTTTTTGCTACAGTAAAAAGCTCTCACATAAAATCACATTTCAACTCGAATTAAAAACTCGAATCAGCCAACTAAACGGCCCTTTAATTTTTTCTTTTTTTTTTTAACAATAATTTGGATATTAGTTTGGTGTTTGTTTCGGCGATGTCATCGGAGTTACGCCGTCGAGGGTCCATGAGTGGTGGCCAGCATCTAAGAGGAGATTTTGTTTATTTATGTGGAATATGGGGTGACAAGTTGTATTTTTATAAAAAGATAAGGTTGTTCTATAAGTATTTTTATTGAGTTGGGTTGTAATTACATGTGAAAGAGACTATATAAATCATCACTAAGATCGAACATGAATCATTAAAAATTTCACTTTACTGATAGGGTGAATTGGCTCACCCTACCGTAGACGTGCCCTAATAATAATAGTATTATTAATTATCACTATATCTTTCAAATAAATCAGAAACTCACATAAATGTTAAGGTTCGTTACTTATTGTAATAAGACGACTCACACAATATTACCATGTTAATCTTTTAACTCATTTAGAAATAAGAAGTCAAGAATGCTTCGGAAATAAAACATTTTTTTAATTCTAATATAAAGGTTATTTTTTATAATAAAATAAGGGATTTTTTTCTAACAGACTCTCTAAAAATAAATTATTAATATTTTTTTATTTTTAAATTGTTAAATTTATTTTAAAATTTATATATTATATGTATATTTTTTAATTAATGTGATTTTAATTAAATTTAACAGTAAAAAATAAAAAGGAGAGTAGTTGAGAAATTCTCATATAATAAAGGTTGAGAAGAGGAGAAGACTATTCTCAAAAAAAAAAAAAAAAAAAAAGAAAGACTAGAGCGTGAGCTACGGCTCCCTCAATAGCGCGTCCTTAAAATTCCCTAAATCCGAACTCTGCTAGTTTCTGACTACATAATACATATTAAACTTCTCCCTCTCTCCATCAGTTCCGACACTCATTTCTTTAGTTGAATTCACATGCCGTGCCTCGCCGGAACCACTTCTCTCTTATAGCTCAGCGGGCCATTTCCCCAGCAATGAGACATGGGCTTTCTCCGGCGACTCTTCGGCCCCAAAAGGCCCACCACTTCGCCGCCGGTTAAGGACAAGAAGAGGTGGGGTAAGGGTTCCTCCAAGGACAAGGCCCAAGTCCCAAATAACTCCGACGCTCACGCCTCCGATATTCCGTACCCCGGCGCCGCCTTGGACGCCAACAAGCATGCGATAGCCGTAGCCGCCGCGACAGCTGCTGTAGCTGAAGCCGCTCTCGCGGCGGCTCATGCGGCTGCCGAGGTTGTGCGGCTGACGAATAGCGGCGGTGCTGGGAGCTCTTCCGTCGCTGCGCATGTTAGCAGGAACCGCCACGTGGCGGCCATTAAGATTCAATCGGCTTTCCGTGGATATCTGGTTAGTTTTTTACTTTTTCTTCTTTAAAATCCTCGAACTTTTAAGCTAGAATTTCGCTCCGGCGGTGCTTTTGCCTATTGGTTAATTCGTCATTTTTAAATCATTGTTTTTATATGAATCTCGTTGTTCATCATGCTTAAAAACCGCGAAAATAAAATCTAAAGCTTGAATTTTTTTTTTTAAAGATTTTTCTCTTAAAAAGAAAATTCCTTTGTTGTCTTTTTATTGAGCTTTAGTTTTTTTCTCGGGAAACAAACACAGTTTTGGGGAAAATGGTTCTGGTTCGGAAGGTTCGGTTATAAATGAAATTCTTTTCAAGAAAAAATAAAATTAGAAATAATTGCGCCGACACTTGTGGACGTGTGTCATTCACTGTCAGAGCAGCCACGGAATAAGTGATTCTCTGTGTTATCATTAGATCGTAGACATTTTTCTGTACTAGAACACTAGAACTCACCGAGCTAAGATGCGCCTACCCGTAGATGAGTAACTGCCAGGTCATCACATATGGGTAATTCTGGTATTGAATATTTAAACGCGTGACGTGTCGTCAAGTTGTTGGCTAAAAGATATTCCGTATTTTGATTTTTGTTTGGACGTTGCCTGTGACCAAAACTTTCCTCACCGCATTTTTCGTTTTCTTTTTCCAAAGCCGGATTATGCAGAGGAATGGGCAACACGGCACAAGTTGGACTCTTGTCTTGTTCTAATAGATGTGCGCCATTCCCATACCCATTTACCCAATTTACAGCTTGGCAATTATGGCCCAACAATACCCTCCTTCAGTACTTTTGATAATTTATTATTGAGTACCCACCCATATTCATCCCATCTCATGGGTTAAAATTGTGGGTCTCTACTGGACATGATAGGATCGACCATTTTGTGAGTGATGAGATTTTATCCTTAGATGAATATAATTTTATATATTATTTAGTTCTTCCTTTTATTTGGAATTTATTTTCTATTTGTTAATTGCTAAGTTGAGATTCAAACCAAGAACAAGTTTGACCTTTGTTAATGGTGTTCATGGAGGTTTTGGGAAAATTTGGTACCAAATTGATGGCCATTGGTTTGTAGATTTGAACCGCGTGGTTCAAACCTTTTTATTACATTGTTTGATTCAAAATTTGTTTTGTTCAAATTTACGAACCAAACGGTTCCAAAGTCCATTAACTTGAACAATTCTTCTCATTATTCTTTCCCTGGTGTAAAAGCAAATGAGAACTTGTAAAGCCTTAGGCCCGTTCACTTCGCTGATTCGAGTTTGTAATTCGAGTTGAGATGTGATTTTATGTGAAAATTTTTTATTGTAGTAAAAAAGTTAGATGTAATTATTTGTGAGAGCTTTTTACTGTAATAAAATTCGAATTTTAAACTCAAATTAGTGAAGTGAACGGGCCTTACATAGCACTGTTATTTTAAGCTATGGATGTCACACCTTTTTTTTTTTCTTTTTCTTTTTCTTATTTGTTTATTATTCTTGATGCCCTTGTGTGATGATAGTAATGATTTCGTCCACAAGACTCTGCCCTGCCCTCTATTAAAAGTCAATGCCCCTCAATTTGAATCTTTTTAAATTCCCGAGCTGTTGTGCAACCATAGGACAGTATCATAATGTCTAAAAGTGTTAGGTAAAGTAGGTATCTAGTAGCTAGTTGTAAGAGAGGTAATTTATTGACGAATTGGTTCAAAGGTTTAAACATAAAAATTTAAATTTTACGAGAGAAAATACTGTAATGAAAATATTTGAACAATTGTTTAAATTTATGAAATAAACGGGGTTTTAATTGTTTTGACATATGTACTCGGGAAATTCTTGAAAGGCTAGAAGAGCCTTGAGGGCACTTAAAGCATTGGTGAAGCTTCAAGCATTGGTTAGAGGCCACATTGTGAGAAAACAAACATCGGACATGCTCCGGCGGATGCAGACACTTGTGCGAGTCCAAGCCCGAGCGCGTGCAAATCGCACCCACGTGTCGGAACCCCTGCATTCTTTCAGCAAATCCTCCCTTCCAAAACACCCCGTAAGTTAAAATTGCTCTAGACATCTGATGCTCTTCTAGAAACATGGCATTTCTTTTATCCTTATGTGGGTGCTTATTTGGTTCTTTTATCCTTATATAGGTGGAACAAATTTGCTTTTTTCTTTTATAGTTATAAGATTGACGTATTGTTGGGGTATGAGATATTTTGATCACAAGTTGATAAGGCCCATGACTGACACTTCTCGCACTTTCTTACCAATCACCATCTTAGTGTATTGTCAAACTGTACCATTCTTCTGTATTTGAATTTTAATATTTGGCAGCGATGTGAACTCGAACTTATGGTTTTTACTCAACGTGCAGTTCCCTGAAAATCCTGACAAAAATAGGCATCAACAACGTGCTTATAGTAGCAAATATGATGGTCCCTCTATTCTTAAGGTATTAATATTGTTCACTTTCTGTTTCTTTACAGTTTTGATGGATATATTTTTTTAGCTCCTACTTAAGCCAATTTTATTGGATTCCTTCATTTCTAGATCATCTTCAATTTGATTTTTAATGACCTTTTATGGCTTTTATGAAGCAGAATTTTGAAGTTCAAAAGATGTTAGAAATCTTTTTTTTTTTCTTTCAAAAATTCAATCCAAAAAGACATTCTTCAACAGGTTGAACTTTCCTAGAAATTGATCTTCATGCCATCACAAAGTCTAGATATTCTCTTATTTTCCTAATGTCATTTTTTCATCTCAACGTATATGTGTAGAGGTGTGGTTCGAATTCAAACTTCAGGGATGTTGTGAACCTTGACAAAACACGGACGGGATCGAATTGGTTAGATCGTTGGATGGAGGAAAGTGTATGGAACAACTGCCAAGGCTCTTCAATGAGATATGGGCCTAGCCATGCCGATGATGAAAAAAATGACAAGATCCTCGAAGTCGATACTTGGAAGCCTCACTTGGATTCCCAACGAAGCACTCGAACGTTCCAAATGCCAAGACATGTTTTGGCTTCAGAATATCAGAACAGGAGCTTTGCAGCATTTGACTCCCCATCAAAGCGCTCGATAAAAGCTCCAAATCCAGAACCAAATATGTCCTCGATCAAAGCCTTCTCATTGAACCATTTCAAACATCCTATAGAAAAGGATGAAGGAGATGGGAGGACAGCTGGAAACAGTCCACAAACATTTTCTGCCTCGTCAAGACCTGGTAGCAGTAGTGCAAGAAGAGGTCCCTTCACACCGGCAAAGACTGAGCGCTCATGGGGCTACTTCAGTGGGTACTCAGGCCATCCAAACTACATGGCTAACACGGAGTCATCCAGGGCTAAGGTCAGGTCACAGAGTGCCCCGAGACAGAGGCTCGAGTTCGAGAAATATGGCACAACCAAAAGGTCTGCTCAAGAATATTGGGATGGATGGACACATTCGGATACGAATACTATCCTGGATGCTAATTCAAGGAGAAGTGCTTATCCGTCCTTTAACCACATGGATAAGTTTGGGAGTGCTAGCTTAAGATAATTGTGTTTTTACTTTCTTTCTTTTTTTTTTTCCTTTATTTTACTGTGGGGAAGCAGTTTTAGGAGTTTGCTCAGAGTGCTGACTGTGAGCTTTGACAGTGTGGATAGGATAGTCAAACAGGATGTTCATCTATTCGACTTTGTTCAAGTGTAAGTTTTGTTGTGTTTTTGTGGAAGTGTTCCTAACATTAAAGAATTACTATTCTTGTGATGGCCTATTGCTTTTAATTCGTATTTCTCTGCCTTTCCTAAAGGCATCTTTATGATGTGATTTCCCTAGTGCCATGCACTTTTCAGCACATGTAAACAGTGACCGTTTTACAATTATGATCCATCTTTAAGCATTCATTGCATATTGGTCTCATTGAAGTGATCAGCATTGCGTATAGACTTCTTTTTCTGTCCTTATTGTCCATTATAGAAGATTTTACATCTCTTTTGTTTAGTTTCAAAAATGGTCTATTCAAGACGCTGTTGATTCGGCCAAATTAGAAGAATTTTTGGCTTATTAAAGAGCTATGTTATAGGGCGTTGATAGTGCTGGACATCATCGATAATAGAAAGTAAGTCTCGCAGCATGAGTCCACAATTAGAGTCCACCTATTATTTCGTAGTGTTTAATGTCGATGGTACCTTAAAGTATTTTTTTGTACTAAATTTAAATATTGACGGGCGCTTAAAATCTTGAGATTATATAAAAAATGATCCTATCAGAAAAAAGTAATATGCATCTGATAAATCCTGATTAGAATGTAATCACTATTGCTAAGGGACTCAAAATATCTAATTAGCTTAGGACATCTCAGCATGGTAATTGATATGAAATAAATAATTTTGGTAAACTATGTTCTTTGACAGAAGTAAAAGAACGCCATAACTCCACCGTACGATTGTATCGAAATTCTGTTTCTCTGTTTGGTGTCGTGGAAAGTCATATTATCAGCCACAACTGGCATTGTCCTCAAATAATTAGGAATCTAATCTTTAGCTAGAACTTGATTGAAGAAAAGCAAAAAAGTGGATAACTACAGAGATCTGATAGACTAAAAGAGAAATAATTGGGGTGAACGTGGACAAGTTAAATATAACACAACCAATGACAATCTGTATTTTGAATTCAAATATTTTATAATAATTTCTTACCACAATAAACTTTCCAAAATTTGTGATCACATTCACATAATATGATATTATCTAACTGCACGTTCACGGAGATTACATCCTCTTTTTAACTTTTGTCGCTGGCCTACACTAATCACTAGCTTGTACTAAATGGCTTTACTAACAAAATGACAAGAAAACGTCCTAATTCCTCGCACTAGCGGGAATCCACGTCGAAACAAAATGCATGCCTCGGATCCTTATGAAGGGAAAAAAAAAAAAAGAAAAAAAGAACATTGATCTAAGTAAGAATTTATGCTGTTGAAAGAATGTATAATGGTCCATCCAGTGAATATTGTCAATCAATTCTATCACCAACTCTGGCCTCTAGATGCTTTTTAGGTAGAGTAAAATATGAGGACTTTAAAGTGGGGGACGAAACGTAAAAAGTCGAACCAATATTGAACCAGAAAAATAGTCTCAAAACACTTTTCATGAGACTCGAATATGAAATCTATCAAACCACTTGAGAATAAGTTTCAACATCACTAAACTAGCGCATGCTTAGTAAAATTGCCTTTAGCCGTTAAAATGAGGTTACGGGTATGAAATCTTTACATGGCAATCTAAAAGTTTACTTCTTTTTAACTACTTTCTTATAAAAGCGTGATCGGTAAAAAGTCTGATATCATTTCGGTTATTAAATCATGTAGTGAGTGGAATTTAACGAGCGAACTTTTCACCATTTTCCCCTTGAAAGCAAAAGAAAACAGCCTCTTTTCCTGTTAAATAGTCCCATGATGGGTCCAATTAAGAATGTTGCCCCACCAAAACGTTTTTCTTTGTTGTAATTATATATGGTTGTTCGAATTTTAGAACAAACATCAAAAAGGAAAATTGGTCACTCGCGGGTCATTTACACCTCCAACTCATCCCCACGCGCACAAAATACCAGTGTTTGGAATATCAACAAGCAGCAACAAAAGTAACATCTATGCTTTGGGTAAAATAACACTAAAGCTGTAAATTGAATAGCATTTTTTTATTTCTCTATATTGAACCAAAGCTTATACTATTCTGCATTATGATGTAAAACATTATTATGAAAGCGAGCAACATAAGAAATTACCAAAAAAAAAAAAAAAAAAAGTTAAATTTATTGTGAATTGGTCTTGGGCCAGGCTTACAAGTTGCAATCCGTATTGGGATCAATAGTGAAGCCCAAAGAGATGCCACAAAAGCCAGGCAAGGCAGCAATAGTAGAGGCATTGGAATTGTAGGCCATGATGAGGTCCATTAAGCAGTGACAAACAAATCTCCGTTGTTCAATGGAGTCAGCAATGACATCAAAATTGAGGCTGTTCATGGCGTGGCAGCAAGGAGACCCAGGGAAAGGGTCAGGGGAACCGTATGTGATGAAGGTGGAGCAGGCAGAGAAGAGTTCTGTCACGGTGGAGCATTCTGGTGAACAAGATACCAATGAGGCCCATAGTGAAAAATACAGCAACACTCCAATAATAATACTCATTTTTTGCGTCCCCATTTTGAGAAAAAACACCCCCCCCCAGAAAAAAACAAATGTTGTTTAACTCAAGACTTGGCTTTTTTATTATTATTATAATTATTAAGAAAATTGAAGTTAAGATGTTGGTTTATAGTGCCTGTCATATGGTGTTGAGCCTTGAGTTGGTGTGCAATGAAGAATGTGTTGCTTCATGAAAGTTGAATGAACTTTTTACCGAAATATGTGTAGTTGTATATTATTGTTAAAATAATATTTTGGAAGTCAAATAAACCAGCAAGGTGTCGTGGTGTAGTTGGTTATCACGTCAGTCTAACACACTGAAGGTCTCCGGTTCGAGTCCGGGCGACGCCAGAGTCTGGTTTTATTTTTAATTTTGTTCTAAATTGTATCAGATTTTAGTTTGTAATTTTTTTTTTTTTGGTTCTAAACATTGCTGTTTCTTAACGTTATTATAATTTTAGAATTTGACTAATAAAATGGATTCATTTCTATGGGTGCTAAGCCTTTAGAATTCGACTAATAAAAATAAATCATTTAATTAGTTGGTCGTTTCCCATGCAGTTGGCCACAGATTTTGTCACAGAACAAACTCCAACTAACATGGAAAAGAAGTTGCTACTTAACATGAAACTTGACAAGAAGCCTAACCAAAAACAAACAAACAAAAAATGACAATGCACCATATAAATGATACTGGCTCGCCAAAGCAAACGGAAAAAGGAAGGAACAAGTAAGATGGAAAATAAGCCAATAACTGTAACAACTAAGCATTTACAAAAGAAGCAAAAGAAAAGAAACTCACTAAAAAGAGTTTCCTTAACGCGTGAGTATTTTCATACACAATCCCACTTAGAAGTGGGAACGCAGTTGAGGTAGTGACACCAATGGCAGTGATCGTTCCCATTCTCTCCTCGAAAGAGCATCAGGAATGCAACTACAAACCTGCATTGTTTCAAGTCAATAACAAAAAACAAGCTACTTCTAAAAAAGGGGTCAAATTTATACAAAACAAAAAGTTTTTTTTGCCATTGTCCGCACGTTAACTTACCCGGCAGTAAGCAAAGCAATGGAAAGCAGCCATAGAAAATATTGGTATGGCTTGAATTTGGACTTGATAGGAACGCTAGCAGGAAGGTTAATGTGTTGGTCCACCCATCCGAACTGTGGACGCGGCAGCAGCACAAAGCCAAGCAGGAATCCCGTTAGAAACCCGCCAATGTGTGCGAAGTTATCGACAAGTGGCAAAATTCCGATCCCAAGGTTTATGACGATTATGACAAGAAGAGTAAGCAGAGCTGCAGCCTATTACAACAAACAAAAAGACTATTACCGCGAAGCTTTTTATCACCAAAAAAAAAAGATTTTAATTTAAATGCAAGGGCGAAACACATGGAGTATTGTTTACCTTGTTGGAATAGATAGTCCAGTTTGTGAAGAGTTCCGACAACATAGCTCCAAGTAGCCCAAAGAGAGCGCCAGAGGCACCAACAGAAATGTTATTTTGAATAAATAGTGTGGAAAGCACGCTGCCCCCCAAGCCTGAAAATAGGTATATAATACCAACCCGCACTACCAAAAGAAAACAACCAAAATATACGGAGTTTTAATATAAGTACTAAATCTGAAAAAACATAAAGAAAAATAGAAAATAGCTTTTTATAACACAAGAAAAGGAGCAAAGAGATCATACCAAATCCAAATTGCTGCTCTAACCGAATTCCGACAAAGATGAGGCTGAGCATGTTTACGAAGAGATGAATGACGCCGGCGTGCAACCAAATGCAAGTGAAAAGCCTCCATTCTTGATGCTTATGAACAACTTTGGTCCACTCAAGAGCTCCCAACTTCTCCAACCTTCAAAAGTTATAAAAGCTTCAATTTTCCATGCACGACTTGTTACTTCTAAACTCTCAATCAATATATTGTAACTTCCACTCAAGAGCCCCAAGCATATGAAAACCAAATATGTAGACCAAAATCAACAACAAAGCTAGGCTTAAATTAAAAGTGAAGACAATTAGAACGGCCATTATCTTAACAAGTTAGAGGCACATAAGCAATTTCGTACTATAGTTTATGATAGTACAATCAAAATCGCTTTGATATATTGTGTATGAAGTAATCATGTATTAGCTTGCACGGGCATAACTTTTCCCGCCAAATTTACTTCCTTCAAAGACAAGTGGGACATCAAACATAATCAATCTGTCTTTGGCTGGATCAAACAGACAAGAAGAACAAAAGAGATAGATATCAAAAACCAATCCAATTAAAGTAAATTCTCAAAATGCAAATGCTCGGAGGAAAAGAACCATTCTAAAAGGAAAATCAGAGATTCACATAAACTAAAGACCCCTAAGAAACCGAAATTCATACTCTTAAATGGAAAAGCCACATAATTAACACACTCATTGAATAAACTCCAAAAAAAATTTTGTTTTTAAAAAAAAAATCGTATTACGTCGAAGAAGAAGCGCCAAATAGAGGATTCTCCTTCAAAGGCTCGAAGGAGAACTTGCCGAGAAACCTTGCCACGCACTTGCCCTGTACCCCAGAATTGTTTTTCGGACAGTCATTAACGAACATGACCACAATAAACATGGCGATATTCGCCACCACGAACATCGGCACCAACCAAGAAGTCCATTGGGTATCCAAATCCTCTGTCCGATACGACGACGTCGACGAGTGGCTGTTGTCGTTTCCTCTGTTCTTCGCTCCTGATCTTCCTCTGCTCTCCAGATCTTCCTCAGCCATTCCCTCTGTTTCTCTTTCTCTCACTAAACTTTTTCTCTCCTGGAAAGTTTGGTGGGATTGAGATTAGACTTGAGAATTTAGAGATAGAGAAGGTTCGGAGTTCGGATTGATGGAGTTGGTGAAGGGGGTTTTCAATGGAGTGGACACGGAAAGAGAGAATATATATATATATATATACAGATACATATATGTGTGTGTATATATGTGGGCAACTGGGTAGTTCAGTTTCAGGTTTTCTAACTGCCACAGTGAGCTTGAAACGTGTTTAAAAAGTTATTGATCCGTACGTACGCTAAATAATTCAGCCAATAGTTGTTTTACACGTCAAGATGAAGCACGTGATATTTCATGTTATCTTGCTTTGTAAGTTGCCGAGAAGCGGCTGTTGTTTACGTGGTGAGATATTAGTGGTTTATGTTCTGGGTAAGTTTAATGGGAGAGGCACTAGATTAATAAATACTCTCGGACGTGGGAATTGGGATTAAAGCCTTCCGTTGTTTTCCCGGTACCCACTAACTGGAAGTTACCGTTTCTGGGGCTTAAAAAACTGTGATTGATTTTTATTTATTTTAACCGTTTTTCCACCTACCAAAAGTTGCTTTTCTAAAATATAAAAAAAAAAAACTGCATCATTTTTTAATATTAATTAATTATACTACATAACAAATTTATGAGACTAACTAAAAAAACACTTTTTCTACTTAAAAAAATAACTTTTTTTTAAAAAATTCAACAAAATGACAGTTACTGTTGTGTGAAAAAATTCACACGGACACGTTGGACAACGACCATACCTCACGTGACTCAATGTCTGTCACGCCAGGTAGCCCTCAACGCCTAAGAAGATTTCCTCCTCTACATGATATGAGAACCGAGTGCATAAGGAGGCCAATACTGTCGACCCTATATACTCGGTCGAGGCTTGCGAGTACCGTGTCAAGTGCCATGATAGGATCGACCGAGAGAGACCACGCAACTTGCAAAATATATACACTACAGTTGATCAGGCAGTCAGAAAAACAAAAATAAATAAATAAATTCTACCTCACACACATACCATCATCCTAGCTAATAGCTATATGTATGGCCCACTTTGTATCCGGTGAGGTAACATAAAATTGTGCGTGTCTTAGGTCATATTCATTTCACCGATTTAAGTTTTATTATAGTAAACAGTTTTAAAAAACAGTCACATTTAACTTTTTTACTACAGTAAAAAGCTCTCACATAAAGTCACATCTCAACTCGAATCAGTGAACTAAACGGGCCCTTAATCTAATTTTTATCAACTTTGATATAATTAGGCCACGTTCATTTTACCGATTCGAGTTTAGAATTCGAATTTTGTTACAGTAAAAAATTCTTAAAAATAGTCACATTTAAATTTTTTACTACAATAAAAAACTCTCACATAAAATTACATCTCAATTCGAATTAACGAACTAAACATGCCTTTAATTGGTACTTCATGAGGAAGCTGCTAGCTATAAGATCCTAATTATGAGGCATTTCCATTTAATAAGCATGTAAATCAGATTACTATCCCATTAGATAAATTCCAATCAAAATTTATAGCCCGTGAAGCAGTATTTTATATCAATCATAAAGAAAATTCCATTATCAACTTACCTTTTTTTTTTCCCCCCACTAAATAGAACTTGAGTTAATTCTGCGTCTATCCAATTAGTAAGATATGTGTATCCAGAAACCGAAGAACTGGTTTCTCTGTACAGCAACTTTTATCACAATTGTACCAGGCTACCGCCTGCCAGCAAATAGATGACAACGTTCCTTTCGATCTTACATAATAGTCCTTCACTGCCGACAAAACGCCCTTTCAAATTCAATTTCTGTGAAGGAACAATTACCCACCGCGCCACCAACAATCACCGTTACATGCCAAACTTTATAATGTGCCGAAAGTTTGTTTGGAAATCTATATATGACTGAAAATGTCGAATGCTATTGTGGACTTGCAGTTGGGGGTGGGCAAAGGCTCGAATGAAATATTCCCATTCTATAATGTTTTGGGCTTGAGATCATGAGTATATAAACAAATTTTTAGTTATAGAAATTAATAGATCATAATTTGTCAATGGTTCATAACCAGATAAGTTATGGACAAACTTATTAAGTTATGGTTCATAACTAGACAAGTTATGGATAAAAACTGTGAATTATTGACAATAACTTGTCAAGTTATAGTTCATAACCAGACAAGTTATGAACGAAAACAATAATTTGACCTATTTATTAACTTATGTAAACTATTGGCATATTAATTTTAATTCATCTCAAGTCTTGGCCTATTTTTCTCTTTCTCCCGTAGTATTTTTGGATAAATTTTCAGAAATACCCCTTAAAATGTAATCATTTTTATTTTTATTTTTTAACATTAACCCATATATTTTTCTTTTTTAAACTAAAACTAGTTAAAAGATATAATTTTTTAAAATGAGCATTTTTTAGTGAGTGAGGTATTTAATCAATCTTCTTTTTTTGTAGAGACCCCCATATCTTGGGGGGTTAATCAAGTAAATGTAGAACCATTATTTGATTTCACTGAACTCATATTCAGTTTCTTAACTTAAAATTTTGAATGATCCCATTGCACAGATATTTGAACTTCTAAGCATACTCATACTAATCATTATCGTCCGAATCTGAATCACATAAACAAAGATTTACAAGGTCGACTGTTGCATTTTTATCTCTAAGAAGTATATTACTCTAAAAGATACATCTCTGATCACATCACGATCTAATTATTTAGTAATGTATTTTTTACATCTCAATAATTTTAGAGAGATAAATAATTTGTACGTAAAGAAGGGGAGGGATAGATTAATAACTCACCCACAACAACGAAAAAGATTAATACAGCTTTTAATTAGTATCCAAGTTTAATGTATTCACAAGAAATTTAGAACCTTTATAGCTTATCCAGTAAATTATTATTTAAAAAAAAAAACATGCAAGAAAATTTATTATGTGCAAAGATTATAAACACTAAACTTAAAATTAAGTTGTTTGAAGTAAGTTAAACTTATACCATAAAAGAATCACGCAGGCTCTATGTTCTTTAAGGAGGAAATACAAACTTTTAAAGCGAAAAATATTATTATTATATGGTTGCAAATTTAACAATAATTTTATATTTGACTTTATCATAAAGTGACAAATTTAAATCTTTCACTATTTAAAAATAAAAATACTATTATTATTTCAAACGGTACGGACATTAACCGACATAAGTTATAATTTGCAAAGTAAACCTAAGTGGAATATCTTGAAGGAAAAAAAATAAAAATAGAAAGAGACAGAACCGTAGTTCTAGCTTTTTTTTTTCCTCGTAATGAGATTAATCGAACTATCTCCGAAGCCTAATTGGGTCTGATTTTCTATGTCCTTTGTCCTCCATTACTTGAAAGTACAAAAGTACCCCCCATATATTCACAGAATGACCATATTACTCTTCTCCTCACTGAAACCGCTGTTTGATTGGCTAGAAGAGGTCAATATCACGAATCATCTACGACCGACCACACTTGATTTTAATGTCAGACAGACAAAAGACAGCAAGAGCGAGCCCCACGTACGCGCGTGTGCCCGCGTGAAGTCCGAGTTGGGGCGGATTTCTCGAACCCCAGTTTCAGGGCCGTGGGTCCCGCCTCACTAGACCCCATTTTTTCTTTCGCTGGCAAATTTTCCCTATAATATTTGACAAAAGGAAACTATATAACTAGAAAAAAGAGATTTCCATCGAAATTTCTTGTGCATGGAAAAAGAGCCCATTTGGGTTTTATTCTTGATTCAATCTAGGCTTGGCATAACGAGTTTGATTACAGCACTATTGTAGATATATATACACACCTCTATATAACAAAATAGTAGAAAACAAACTCATTGACTCCTTGATTTCCTGTGTGGGTCCTTCCTAAGTCAGCTTCCCAACCTTCCAAGACTTGTTTTTTTTTTCCCTTACTATATAAAATTAAGATAACATTTATTAGCCCCCTTAATCAAATAATATATATATATATTTTCGTCTGTCCTTTTCACTTCCTCAGATCCTAGAGAGAGAGAGAGAGAGAGAGAGAGAGAGAAGAGAGAGATCTGAGAAAGTCCATAACTTCTTTGCTGTGTGGCAGAAATAGACTCTTCTTTGGCCTTTACTATTGCCTACTGTCAAATTAAAAGGTTTCCCTTTTCTCCGTACTGGGGTTGGTTTTGCTTTTGTATGTCATCTAACCATATATCAGAGAGAGAGAGAGAGAGAGAGAGAGAGAGAGAGGGGTCAACTGGGTCTTTTTGCCTGGATTTTGTTATTTTATCTTATGCGTCACATTTGAAAAGTCAAGGCTGAAGTGTGGGAATGGTATGAATGTTTAGAAGATGAAACCTTTTTAACCTTTTTCTTGTATCTTTTGTATACCCTTTTTCTCAGCCGTAGTTCTTGAAGCTCCCTTTTCTCATTCTCTCTTTTCATCCAGTTCAGGTCTCTTTCGGATACTGCCAAACTATTAATCAAGCTATACGCATATGCCATGCCACCATGATGCAGAAAAGCTAGAACACTTTTAAGCCTTTTCTCACATCCATTCACACACACAAACATTTTCGTTGCATATCCTTTTCAGAGACTTTTATTTTTAAAACCGGTCTGGAGTGAGAGAGAATTAGGGAGGTGTGAAACCTTGGATTATAAAAAAGGGACTTTTCTTGTCCTATTCCCCTCTTTTTCCCTTCCCCTATCCGGAACAGTTTTTTCCACACAGAGAGAGAGAGAGAGAGGACTTGACTGTGTGTGTCATGCACGGGCGTTGACAAGGAAACACCTCTCTCTTTCTGTTTCTACTGAGAAATGCAATTTTCAGTCTTGGCTGAATCTGGGAGTCGCTGGGTAAGGTCAAAATATATGTATTAAAAGAAACTCAAAAATCCCATTACATAACAGTTGTTAGAAGTGATGGTGACTGGTTCATTAGATATTGGGAAAAGAAGACAAAATTTCGCTTTATTTTTTGCCTTTTCAATTTTTGATGAGCTTTTGGAGGTGGGTTTGTTTGATCAGGCACAGAGGTTTTAGGGTGCTTAAGACTATGTGGCTGTTATTGCTCCACAAAGCCCCTAAAAGGCCATTATTAGGCCATACTTTTGTCTTTCCTCACTTAAGCAAAATCAAAATTCAATGATAACTTCCCCTGTCTTTTCTTTTTCCACAGTAATGCTTCATCATAACCTTTTTTTCAGTCATTGTTTAGTTTCTCTTTTCAATTTGCCCGCGCATGTCACATGTTTATTTAATGATACAATTTTTTTTTTTTTTTGGGTGCAGAGGAATATGGATAGTCACGGTGAAATGGGTCTACTCGGGGAGAATTTTGATCTGGGAATTATTGGAAGGATGAGGGATGATGGGTATGAGAGCAGGTCCGGCAGTGACAATTTAGAAGGCGCATCCGGCGATGATCAAGACGCCGGCGACGACCAACCGCGGAAGAAGAAGAAGTACCACAGACACACTCCTAATCAAATCCAAGAACTTGAAGCGTATGATTCTTATTTTGCTATACCCTTGTTTATTTGCTATATATTGATTCTTATTGCTAATGTAGAGTATTTTGTTTTTGCTTCTTTTTTTTTTTTTTTTTTTTTTTTTTTTTTTTTTTTTTTTTTTTTGGTGTTGGGTTTGGTGTAGTTTTTTTAAGGAGTGTCCACATCCTGATGAAAAGCAAAGATTAGAACTTAGCAAGAGGCTTGGCTTGGAGACAAAGCAAGTGAAATTTTGGTTCCAAAATAGACGAACTCAAATGAAGGTATTTTGTGCTAATTTTATATGCAAAATATGTATGCCGAGTTTTGTATTTGATAATTGTGTAATTAATAATGGGAAAATGATATTGTGATAATTTTAATCAGACACAACTTGAACGCCATGAGAATATAATTCTTAGACAAGAGAATGATAAGCTCCAAGCTGAGAACAACATGATGAAGGATGCCATGGCAACTCCAATGTGCAACCAATGTGGTGGCCCCGCAATTCCCGGTCAGATATCTTTCGAGGAGCACCAGCTCAGGATTGAGAATGCTAGACTGAAGGACGAATTGAATCGGATATGTGCCTTGGCAAACAAGTTCTTGGGACGGCCTCTTTCGTCCTTGGCCACTCCGATTCCCCTTCCGAGCTCAACCTCCAGTTTGGAACTTGCCGTTGGAAGAAATGGGATGGGAGGTTTGAACGTTGTTGGTGCTCCACTGCCAATGGGACTTGAATTGGGAGATGGGATTTCCAGCGCTGGGCCTATGATTCCAATGATGAAACATACAATGGGAATGAATGTGATGGGAACTGAAATCCCTTTCGAGAGATCGATGTTGATAGATCTTGCATTGGCAGCCATGGATGAGTTTATTAAGATGGCTCAGGCTAATGGTCCGCTGTGGATCAAGAGCACAAATGGAGGTAAAGAAACGTTGAATTATGAGGAGTATATGAGGACATTTCCTTCTTGTATTGGTCCAAAACCTAGTAATTATGTTTCTGAGGCAACTAGGGATTCCTCTGTGGTCATCATCAACAGTTTAGCTCTCGTAGAGACACTGATGGATGCGGTATGCAGTTCTACTGTTTTTTTGGTCTATGTTATAGAGCTTTAATTTTCTCTGATAATCATTGTTTTTTTTCTACTTTTTAACATGATACCTTTATAGGAAGTTTCTACTAATATATAAGAGTGACTTGTGAGGTTGTTTGAATGATATTAGTATTTTGACTTTTGTTTTGTTGCTTTAATTTACTCCCCTTTTTTTTGTCATTAGAATCGATGGACGGAAATGTTTCCTTGTTTAGTAGCTAGAGCCTCCACCATTGAAATGATTTCCACAGGGATAGGTGGAACAAGGAATGGCGCACTCCAAGTGGTATGAAATTTCTTCTATTCATTTTCTCCTTTCTTGCTACACAAAAAGCAAAATTCCTGTATAATTTTTTTTAATCTCGCAGATTAATGCCGAGCTTCAAGTACTTTCACCATTGGTCCCTCTTCGTCCGCTAAAGTTTCTTCGATTCTGTAAGCAACATGCGGATGGTGTCTGGGCAGTGGTCGACGTTTCCGTCGACATCAACCGAGATGCTACTAATGCAAACTCGTATTTCCACTGTAGGAGGCTTCCTTCTGGGTGTCTTGTGCAAGATATGCCTGATGGCTATTCCAAGGTAACGTCATATGATGTTGGATTATTTATTTTGTTGTCTTTGTTTTTACACCCCTTATGGGCTGGCATTTACCGGCTTCATTGAGTTATTTTCCTTGTTGATATTTAATGGGGTAGTTGAAATAACTGCGTTAAGTGTGAGATCTGTTGAGACTACAATTAAGTGAAATTATTGGTACGTGGACTCCCCCATCTTTCTTGACTAGTGCTTCTAAAGAATTTATTTTCTTGTTATTGCTCACCAAAAAAAAGGCTCTTTCCTTTATGGGATTTCTCTTATTGTAATATAGTAGGACTTTACCTTAGAATCCGAACCTTTTATTGTTATTTTATTCTAAAAGATGCCTTTTGGTTCTGATCATCATATAATCTTCAAATTTCAATGCAAGGTTTGCTTATTGTCTGTTATTAATTAGTCCACAGTTACTCTAAACGATGAGAAAATCAGGGGTCGTCACAGCTTATATTGTTTATGTTCATGTCGATTTTCTCAATCTTAATATATTATTTCCATAATTTTATATATCCAGTATAAAAGCAAGAGAAAAAACATTGGATTTCTCAATCTTTGTTGTTAAACTATCTATTTGATGCTTCTATTCCTCTCTTTCCTTCTCTCTTGCCGATTTCTTTATTTTCCACGAGGCCGAATGACCTGGATCCAGTTTTT
This sequence comes from Morus notabilis, assembly GCF_000414095.1. Classification (NCBI taxonomy): domain Eukaryota; kingdom Viridiplantae; phylum Streptophyta; class Magnoliopsida; order Rosales; family Moraceae; genus Morus; species Morus notabilis. Next base: position 227,298 of record NW_010366029.1, read on the forward strand.
TCTAATTATAACATATTGAGCTTCATGTGATGTGCTCATATATTCCCTTCTAACATTATATTAGGTTCGCAATAAATAGATATTCCTGAAAATCTTGTTGTCGAACTTTTAAAATAGCTATATATATATGTATATATATTGTGATTGTATATATACTAGATAATCTGCCCAGATATATCTTGCTGAAAGTGCCTCTGGAACTTTGACTTTTCCCCTCATGTTTTTCATGAATCTGATTTCTGCTATTATTTTATCCTTGCCTTGGGTTTCATGTCAACTCATCTCTAGGTGATATTATATTTATCTTTTAGACTCTTATTTCTATATTCTCTCGGGGTATCATTTTGTCCCTTAAGTGGGCATTTCTCACGACACATTTTATTAGGCATTCTTCTGCATGGGAAAATGTCTAGGGGCTGTATGGTAAATTAACAAAGTAACAGCTAAGTGTTTGACCTTGCTGACTAGAATAATAGGAAGGAACTCAAAATTTTCTTGCTCTTCTGCAAACTGTCTGAAAAATATGATTAGCTTTATGTAGGGCTAACTGGACCTCATGGCTAAAATCAGTAACTTATTGGTAAATTTACGAGCATGTGATACCCTTTGCCTTGTTTCCCAGTTTTGGTCTCTCAAAACCCTAAATATTTTCAGCAAATATATAGTTTTAGCTAGGAATATTGGATTGGAATGCGCTTTTGAACTTTTTTTAGGACTATTAAATCATATAACTCCTAATACACTGACATATTTCCTAGATTAATATAGTTATAACTATCAAATTACTAATTAGTGCTTCAACCAATCCGGTTTTTTCCCTACTTCCATTCAGAATGAGAGATTGATGCTTGAACATTCAATTTGTAAATTGTAACTATATTGCATCATTAATGCCGTGCAATTTTGTCCGATGTGCTACAAGAAAGACCTATAGAATATTCATTGTGTAATGGATGCTTGGTGCGAATTAGCTTTGTTGGTGGAATATGATCATTTGCAGGTTACTTGGATTGAGCATTCGGAATACGATGATAGCGGTGTTCATCAAATGTTCCGCTCATATCTCATTTGTGGAATGGGCTTTGGTGCGCAGAGGTGGCTTGCCACCCTCCAAAGGCAATGCGAGTGCTTGGCGATCCTCACGTCGCCTTCCATTTCTAATGAAAATCAACTAGGTTACTCCCTGTGCCCGTGATTTTAAATTCCCGTGACTAATATCATCGTAGTTCGGCGGATATTTTCTAACAAATTATTGCTATTCAACAGCCATGAGCCCCAGCGGTAAGAGAAGCATGCTAAAGCTGGCACAGCGTATGGTGGATAACTTCTGTGCTGGGGTTACTGCCTCCACCGTGCGCAAGTGGGACAAGCTCTGTGTCGGTACTGTTGGCGAAGATGTGAGGGTGATGACCCGGAAAAGCATGGATGACCCTGGCGAGCCACCTGGTATCATTTTGAGTGCTGCAACTTCTGTTTGGATTCCAGTGTCGCAAAAGAGGCTATTTGAATTCTTGCGCGATGAACGGTTCAGGAGCGACTGGGATATTCTGTCGAATGGCGGACCAATGCAAGAGATGGTCCATATCACCAAGTGCCAAAGACATGGCAACCATGTTTCTCTCCTTCGCGCCAGTGTGAGTTATCAAAATATAATATATACCTTCTTTCTTTCTTTTCCATTTTCTCATTGTTTCTTTTCTTTTTCTAACGTAGTATTTGGCTTCCATATTGAACTTTTCAGACCATTGGAACAAACGACAGCAGCATGCTCATACTGCAAGAAACGTGGAACGACGCCTCGGGCTCAATGGTAGTGTACGCCCCAGTTGACCGCGCATCGATAAATGTTGTAATGCATGGCGGGGACTCAGCTTACGTGGCCCTCCTACCGTCGGGATTCGCCATTCTTCCCGATGGCTCGTCACAGCCGAATTATTGCAGTGGACCTTCCGTGAAAGGAGAAGCCAGCAATGGTGAAGGCGGCGGTGGCGGGTGCCTCCTCTCTGTCGGGTTCCAAATTCTTGTCAACAGTCTTCCAACTGCAAAGCTCACCGTGGAGTCAGTTGAGACCGTTAACAACCTCATCTCCTGCACAATCCAGAAGATCAAAGCAGCTCTTAACGTATAGTCGGCATAGGTGGTGCTTAAACTGTGTTTTGTTTAGCTTATTTTGTTAACTTCGTCATCTCTTTTGTTTTTTGAGAAACTCAAAATATAAGAAGATTAAGAAAAGAAAATGGTATAGGCTGTGTTTAGGAGGAGCTTGAGATGAAAGTCGCACAATAGGGGTTTCGAGTCAAGAACGAACCGCATGTGGGGAGAAGTGATTTTTTGTTTTGTGTCGTTTGCTTAGGAATATGGTTTTTGTCTGGTTTGCCTTTTGAAAGTACAACAAAGTACAAGTACGACAGCTCATATAATGGTGGTTCGGGTATTGACTCGGTTGACCCGCGCGGTAATCTCGGCTCTTTTTTATTTATATCAATGTGATGGACATCATTGGTGGAATTATTGGTTTTTTTTTTTTGTTTTTTTGTTTTTTGTTTTTTGTTATGTATTAATTCCAATATGAAACTCTAGTCTTTGTTTTCTTCCTATTGTTTGATTTTTTTTCCCTTTTGGAGTTGACCTAGTTAGGCATTACACGTGACACTCTTGTACTCCGTTTGGTAGGAGGGAATGGGATGGAGAGAATAAAGGATACAGAAAGTTGGACGGACAAAAAATATAAGGGATAAAGAGAATTATGATAATTTTTTATGTTGTTTGGTAGGAGGGAGGGAGAGTTAAAATAACATATGATAGTTATTTATTTAATTATAATATTGTTTATTTTAACTATTTGTTAATAATTTGTTTTGAAAGGTAAAAGTCTTTAATTAAATTTGGACAAATTGGTTGAATCCTTCTACTAATAAAAGGATTCTAAAGTGGTGGATCTGGAGGGACTCTCTCCTTCCATGCCTTCTCCCTCCAACCAAAGAAGGGATTTAGGGTATGTTTGGTAGGAGAGAGGGGGGTGGAGGGAGGGTCTTAATCTCTTGTTTGGTTGGAGGGAAGAGAGGTGGAGGGAGACTCTCCATCTCGGTTCACCATTTTTCATCCTTCCTCTAATGGAAGGATCCATACAATGATATAATCTACCTATTAAAGATTAAAAAGACCATTTTGTCCTTAAAAAGTTTAGTATGAAATTAGTGAAAATGACAGAAAAATAATTAAACAAGCAATCATTCATTCATCCTTTTAATTCTCTCTTCCACTACCAAAGGACACAAATGATTACCATAATCATCTACATCCCTCACATTCTCCACCCTTCCAACTCTCTTCATCCCTTCACCCATTTCTCGCTCCATCTCTCCCCCTTACTAAACATAGTGTTAGGGATTCATATTTCATGTTTAAAAAAATACTAGGATCACTTGCCGATCGTTTCTTTTTTTCTCACATTCTTTGTTTTTTCTTGCTACATGTTATTTAACTTTCCAAATAAAAATCAAACATAACCACAAACCATTATTTTACATTTTATTACAACTACACCATCTCTTTCTTTACTAATAAAAAGAGAATCTTGAAAGTTTGTTTTATAATTTATTACAAGATAACTAATTCTAATTCTTTATAATATTGCAAGATTATTATTAAAAAAGAAAGTTTAAAAATTTGAAAAAGTGAAATTTATATAAATACAATAAAAAATGACTTAAACATATATACGTACACAAGTGTTATATATATATATATAGGCACACTCGGATTTGACATTAGCATTTCTCTTATCTACCGTCTCGACGGTCCTCTCCTTATATAACTTTAGTATTAGATTGATTTATTTATATACTGGCTTTTTGCATTCCATGTGGTGTTGTTTAAAAGTAATGCTTTGGGGTATAAAGTTGAGTTAACCGGCTATCATGGGTCAGTTGTGTGGTTGAATAGGTCATTTATGCTCCGTTTATTTTGAGGGTTCTGGCATGATTTAGGATCACTTGCCGACCAAGAGAAGGATTCGGTAAGTTGAGAAATGGACAACAACTTATTCTTAATGATATTTACAAGAATTACTAAGTGAAAAGTAAAATGTGGAGTCCTAATGGGGCTTTAAGGCAAGTTTAATGAAAATGTACATATTGGTCTGATGTGTGGAAAGGTTTGGACTTGAGTTAATGTGCTAAAGAGACTACTTAAGGTGATTCTAAGGTTGAAATAAGGTTAAGAAAGAGATGATGATAAGGGTTTAATGATCGTGTTACTTTAAAAGCCCTAAATTAAACATATTTTGGCATTCGAGTTTGTGGAATCAAATTGAGATTTTATTAAGGTTCTAAAGGAATTATGGATCATAATAATTAGGGTAAGAATGAAATAGAAAGTGATTATGTTAGATGTTCAAAATTGAATGAAAAGTATGGGAGATGTAAAGTTAGGATTTCTCACGTACTGAAATTTTGGTGCAAGCTCATACACCAATTTTAGTAGGCCAAATGATTGGCTAAGATCTTGTTCATACTTTGGGAATTTCTGTGAGTGTTGTGTGTAAGAGAAGGTGGTGAGAGAGCTACTTAAGGTGATACTCTACTTAGAGGAGAGGAGAGTACTTCATGGTTAAGTAATTAAGGTTCCTACTTGTCTCTTGAAAGTATTAAGCAAGAAGATGAGGAGTAATCAGCCCCAAAACCTTCTAGTCCGACCCTCTTCTGGTTCCAAATTGCTTCTCCGGCAATCTTAAGAAACTAAAGCCATTCTAAGTGGTTTGATGAAGGATTGATCATAGGAATACCAAGAGATTGAAATTAGTGTAAGTTGAATTTTGTGATTCTAGTTTAGTTATTCTAAAGGTTGGTGATGAATTCGTATTCTAATCCTTTGGGATTGTTTTAGGGTCTGTTCCAAGGGTTCATAAGAGATTTAGGAGCTAATCATTTGAATTGGAGGTGAAGAAAGTGAAGTTTACAAGTGAAAAGATAGATTTGGTTCACAAAGGTGGGATTTCTTTAAGTTCCCTTATTTTTGATGTAATTTCCTTTAAATTGCTGGTTATTTGGATGTTCTTTGGTATGATTCAAATGTTATTTAATGAATTGAATCATAATAAGTTGAAGTAGGAAGTGGGAATTAAGGCTTTTCCTTGGAAAGTTTTAGAAACACATGATGAGTGGTGATTTTGGGGTGAATTTGAAAGCTGTGTATATTTTTGGGTTTTTGATTTAATTTGCAGGTTATATTTGGTTATTCTAAGCTTTGGGGAGTGTTAAAATGCATGAAAAACTCTGAAAAAAATTTAAAAAATAGTTTGGAGGGCTGGGCGCACCACACTGCATGTTGTGGGCGCCCAGCATGCTGCAGCAGGCCTTATGAGCGCACCAGTGGGGCATTGGCAGTCCATGTGAGCGCAGCATGGGGCGCTGGTAGCCCTGAGCACGCTGTACTGCCCTGTGTGTGCTGTGTACGCACGGTTGGTGCCCTAGTGCCCACCTGCGCGTACCGTTGAGCCAAGTATGTGCCAAAATTAGATTTTTGACCCGTTTTTCTGATTTTTAGTCATTTTAAGCTGTTCTAAGTTTGAATTTGACATTTTTGATATAGTTTACTAAAATTTGTTATTTTCACCCATATTACTCTTTTTAATGGAATATTTTTAAGTAAAATCTTTAAATTATGGAAAATTTGAAAAAAATGGTGTTTTTAGAGGCTTTAAATGAAAAGTGTAATTTGTTGAGCCATTTTAGGCTATACGTTGGGTTATTTTAGAAGGAAAGGAACAAAGTCATTAATCACAAAACTAATGATAGTACGTTTAAATACCCAAGATTACAGTTGTTCACATCGGATCCACCAAGAGGAATTCCGAAGTCATACTTTTTGTCATACGGTGCGAGGTAAGTAGAATATCACCTGTATCACCATAATTATTGTGCATAGTACACATTTGTGATACTTTGTTATGTGATGTATATGTATAATGCATAAAGTATGTACATGGTACAAAATACAAGAAAATGCTATATAAGGAATGAGTTGATAAACATTCACCAAAGTAATAAAAGGAGTGATAATTTGTAGTGATTAGTAATGAGGCTAAAACAATCCCGATGGGGATAGTAAGAACCACTAAGTCTCTGGGAGACATATGATATTTATTTGGCCATAAGGTCGGGGACCACTAAGTCTCTAGGAGACATGTGATAATCATTGTGAAGGCCATAAGGTCTAGGACCACTAAGTCTCTGGGAGACTCATGATGCTATTATTAATGGTCATAAGGTCTTAAAAAAAAGAGAAAATGATATAGCCACGACAATTGTGCATACAAGTGATGAAATAGAAAGGTAACAAAGTGAATAATTAATGTTATACTAAATGGAAATGGAACAATAGGAAAGGCTAAAGTTAAGATGTGATGTTATATGTTCAAATTACTTATTCACGCATTTATTCTACTTATTGGGCTTTAGCTCACTTATTTATGGTGATGCAGATGAAGACACATCCCGGCATTAGATGTACATTATTTTAGTGGTTGGCTGGCGTCATCCTTAGTACCAGGACTTTTGTATATGGAAGATGCTGACCTGTTTGAGGCATTGAGTTACTAACTATTTACTATGCTTTTGTTTTTATTTGTAAGAACTGTCGGATCTAATTTTTGGGATATGTATTATATTGTATTTATGGGACATCAGTCAAAAGAATTACTAAAATCATATTTTTGTACCATTGCACAAAAAAAAGTCTTAAAAAGTTTAAATTTGTCCCACATTTTAATGTTACCAATCTAAAGAAAGCTCAAGGTAAGTTAAAAACAAATTTTAAAAGAGTAACAACACCTAGCATAACTTAGTAATATTAAGGTTAGACTACGTGGGTGTTACACTATTGTTGTCAAAAAAATGCATAAGTTGCGGTCTTCTCAAAATTACATTAGTTTAGTGGAGAAATATGTCACCGTTTTTAAGACAACTACCATCGCGGACAATGGCTATAACATGATCATCACTTATTTGTACAATTGCCCGTTAAATTTGTACGTCATTGGCAGTATGTTCCCTTATTATTATTATTATTATTTTTTTTTTATTTATTTTTTTTTTTGCGATTAGCCCTTTGAATTTAGAAGTATGTGGCAAAACATCCACATGATAAAGGGGTTCAATTTTTTTTAACGGAAATTGACATTTCATTTGAGAGTTGGGGAGTTGGGGCCGTGGGCCCCGTTCACTTCGCTGATTCGAATTTAGAATTCGAGTTGAGATGTGATTTTATGTTAGAGCTTTTTACTGTAGCAAAAAAGTTAGATGTGATTGTTTGTGAGAGCTTTTTACTGTAGAAAAACTCGAATTTTAAACTCGAATCAGCGAAGTTAACGGGGCAGTTTACACGAAATTTACTGGATTATAGCATTTATTTAGTTTTAAATATTTATCAAAATATGTATTGATCGCTTTGTTTTAAAAACAAATTTAGGTTAATAACAAATAACTATGACTACCCTTGCCTTTAATTGATGCTTTTTTGTCCAAGTCACATGTCAATTTTTGTTAAAAAATTAACACAGTTATCAATTGGTGTATTTTGCAATATATTCGTAAATGCAAATACCAAAAAAAAAAAAAAAAAAAAACAGAGAGAGAGAAGGAGCGACAAGTTCAAGGATCATGGGGGCAGAAAAGCCATATAGCTATAAATCAAATACATGCTTAATCATATCTCATATATAGTATATACATTTTAATTTTTGCATTTAAGAAATTGGCACTAAAGTGTACTTGCCATTCACTGTTTGCCGACCTTCTCGGTAAAAAAAAAAAAAAAAAAGAGCTAGCGCAAAAAATTAATTTCAGTTTTACCAATTCCAAAAAATTTCTTAATGTATTTATATCCAATATGTAAAAAAAAAAAGGAGAAAATAAAAAAAAAACTTACCTTGTGGATCTAAAATTTGTCTTTTCTTCTTAATTAATACGATTTTGACTAATATAATACTTAATTAAAAGAGTATTAATTGAGAGTGATGGATAAATAAGACTTGTATTGCCGTGCAATCTGAAAAAATAGTAGAGTATTTGTCTCCTTTTTTCATGTGTGTCTTTGCTATTTTAAAGTTTAATTGGGTTTTAATCTTCTAATTAATTTTTTAAATCTCTTAATCAGGTGCACCACATCAACAATTCCAACTAAGCGAGTGCATACGGGTTGATGTTTTGTTAATTATAATATGGCTTTTTACTAAAAGATTGGCTCAAATTAAATTAGGCAGTCAATTTACATACCACGCGGCAGAGCCTCTTTTTTAGGGGTACACAAATTAACCAAAATTTTGAAATTAAATAGAATAGAGCGTAATTATATATATATTTCTTTTATTACAACTCTTAATATCTCTTTTACCATTTTTTTAAATATATATTTGTACAGTTAATTTAGGATATATCATATATGTATCTAAACATTTAAAGAGTTTTATGTAATATGAGCACTAGTTAAAGTTGAAGTTTATGAGATAATAGAATTATTTTAGAGGGCAAAGGATAATGAAGCCCTTTGGGGTGGGTATTTTTTGGATTTTAATATTTTTTTTCCTCTTGTTTTGGTTCACCGAGATTTCGATCAATTTCATTAATGAGGAGTATTACATACTCGAACCATATGCATCACTGTACATATATATATATATATTCATATATATTCAATTTTTTTATTTTAGTATGTGTATAAAACGTACATGACTACACGTATATAGGCGTCACAATATATGCTAACATAATTATATTTTTCTTTTGAAGGAGATAATGATAAAAGCTTAATATTTTTAATAAATAGATTAAAGCTTAATATTTTTAATAAATAGATAAAAGCTTAATATTGTTGTTAAAGGATTTTTTTTGTATGTGTTGTAACGTGGAAAAAGAAAAGAGAAATTGTATTAGGATTCGGCTTTTTATTATCAAATTTCACTGGGATTCTAATCAAGATTTTATTAAGATTTCACGTTACACGATTATAAATAGGGTAAACCCCTTCGACTAGTGAAAGCAGTACTAGCAACACTTTCAAAAAAAAAAAAAAAAAATCACTGGAGAGCAAATGGATTCAGGTATATTATAATTTGTCTGGTTTTTAAATAATATTTTCCTAGTATTTGTGATCTTTTTCTAGTAGTTGTGATCCTTAACGAAGCATTCCCCAGCTGTTAAAAGTGGAAAAAATTTTCTTGTTGTACTACGTACGATTTCTAGTTAGTTAAGAATTTAGTGGCTATAATTTCAAATGAAGTTCAATCTTCAAAGTGATATTTTGTTTTGAATTTGCAGTATTATATCTTAATATAATGAACACGGTGCAAAACTTATGGTTTTGTCGAGTTAATTGTCAAGAATATTATGATCGAATATACATAGTTGCATGCATGCGTGTTATTCAATTTTGTTGTTATTGTGGTTGTTGCCCACTTCTAACTTCTAATTTGGAATAATAGAGCAAGTCTATTGAAGATTGTACGGTTCAATTTCGTAATTTTATGTTCGGTTAACTTATTATCTTATCTTTTCACATTTTTTAGATTGGGCAGGTTTGCCAAGACACATTTTAGACCTATTTTTGGAGAAATTGGAGTCACTAACGGACTGTTTATCATTTAGTTATGTTTCTCTCTCGTGGCGATCTGCAATAACGGATAACCATAACTGAAGTAAACTTATCGAGTTGAGTCGTCATCAGGTTCTGATGCTTTTGGTTCCCATTAAAAGCAAAGAAGATGACGAATGGAGCATGTATAGCGTCTTGAATGGCAAGTTCTTAATGCGAAAGCTATTTCTTCCTCCATATGATAAGCCTTTCCGCGGTTCTTCAGAAGGATAGCTAGTTACTCTTATGAGAGTTTAGCAGTAACACATTACAAACCTTTTGTGGAGGGTAACTGAAAACCAATCATACACCTTCCTCCTGTGTTTCCTCCGGATAACATACTAGAAGCACCTGATCGTGAATTTCAGGTATTTAAGGTTGCATCATATACACCTAACCCAACAACGGATCCGGATGATGTAATTCTTGCAGTAATATTTGGAGAGTATTCAGAATTAGCTTATATTAGACCGACTAGAGACATTACGTGGACTCGTGTTACTGGGTTGGGCATTACAACATTTGATGACTTTGTGTATTACAAGGGTCAATTTTATGCCTTGTCTTACGAGGGAGAGCTTGTGTCTTTCGATGTTACAAACCCATCTAAGTCAAATATGAGGTTAGTTTTGGCAGAGGATTCTGATAAATATTATTTTGTTAAAAGAGGATTTTGTTACAAAAAATATCGGGTGAAATCGTATGAAGGAGAGCTTCTGCTGGTTCGAAGGTATTTAGATCGACGTTTTGGTGATATCGATCCCGTCACGAAAACTTTTAAAGTTTTCAAATTGAGTTTTGTTGGACCGAGGTGGATTGAGATGAAAGGTTTTGGTGATATGGCTTTGTTTGTAGGCGACAACGCCTCCACATCCGTCTCTGCTTCAAACTTTTCTGGGTGTTTGAAGATCAATTGCATCTACTTTACTCATGACAAGAATACTATTCCAATTGGTGACTTTGGTCCTTGCGATTTGGGTGTCTACAATCTTGAAACTAGACGTGTCGCACTACGTTTTACCATTGACGATGCAGCCTTCCCTAAAATGCGTGGACAAGCACCGATTTGGGTTTTGCCTACCTATATTAGCGATTGATACATATTTTTGTTATTTTTAAGAATTTGATGCCAACACCTTTTAAAGGTAGTTTATTTTCTTTCTTTTTTGTCTAATGTAAACAGCATGTTTTCATTTTTTGGACTTGGTTTTTTTTTTCTCTCTCTCTCTTTTCATATGCACTCCATTAATTCGTTTTCTTATAACGAAGACTGAAGTATCTTAAATCCTTGTATAATTATTTCGTTCGTAGCTAATGATTTCCTAGCACGGGCTCAGGAGAAACCACACAACAATAAATTTTTATATCCAATTTGCTGTGCCGTGGTATGTAAATTGGCTGCCTAATTTAATTTGAGCCAATCTTTTAGTAAAAAGCCAGATTATATCCGGACGCATTATTTGGCCTGGGTGGTTAGAGAACACATCAATTGATCAGTTTAATATCGGATTACAAACATGAGAGATCTTGTGCACTTGCCTATGCCATATTAGCGCTCAATCATAGCATTTCTTAATAAAAGCATAATTAATTTCACCAGCTTAATTGACAGATAAATATTATATTGATTTTATGAGACACTCTCTAAAACATTTTCATTTTCATTTTGGAATCATTTCTGAAAATGCGTTTGGTAGTTTTATTCTGAGATTGTTTTCAGTTTTAAAAAAACTGAAACCGCATTTGGTGGCTTAATTTTTAAAAACATGTAATTATATTTTAAATAATAATATATTCCACCGATTCCCCCCAAAACCAAAAAAACCCAAAAATTAAAAAAAAAAATTTTTACAAAAAAAAAAAAAAAAAAAAAACTCATGATCACTTGTAAAAAATCAAAACTGAAAAACCAAGCTTGAACAAGAAATGATCAAGCTGTTGCTGGACATCAGCGAAAGCGGACCGAACCCTTCTGCGAGCAGGAGCGAAATCAAGGTTCTGTGAAGCTATTTTGTTCAGCTCTTCATTCATGCCTTCGATCGGCGACCTCTTTTTCGCCATTATTTTCAGGTGCTTTGTTGTGGAAGCTGAAAAATGTGTGGGTAATTTAGGTCTAGCTTTAATGGGTATTTGCAAGTTTGGATTGTAAGTTAGTTGGGTTTGATATTTTAGAGAGGAGAGAGAAAGTTCCGTTGGTCAGAGATGAAATTTGAGAGATTCCATAGTTGGCGTTTGTTGGCTTTCTCTAAAATGAAATGGAGTCAAAGTATAAAAACTATTACTACAAAGTGAAGTGGGTAGTAACGACGCATGAGAGACGACCCAATTGTGATTCGTGAAACCCAAACTAATCGGGTTAGAAGAGAACGGAGGAGCTCGGCCGAGAAGCAAATGGTGCAGGTCAGGCGAGAGGAAAATGGAGAAGCAAATGGCGAGGCGCAGATCAAATTTTTAGAGAAAAGGAAAACGGATGAGAGAAAACGAAAACGGAGGAGAAAATGAAAACGAGAAAAAATCGTTTTCAGATTTTCAGAAAAAGACAAAAACGTTTTTGTTTTTAATTTTTAGGAAAGTTTACACCAAACGCGTTTTGAATAAGCGTTTTCAATTTTTATTCTCAAAAACCGTGAAAATAGAAACAAACACGGAAATAAACAGGGCCTATATCATATTTTTCTTAAATCTTTTTTATTCATGTGATATTTTATAACCTTAAATAAAAAAACTTGTTTGATGCTCTAACCGGGATGGTGGCAAGCTCCTTTTAAAATGGATCAGGTGCCTACCACATGCCATTCAAATTTCTAGAAAAACAAGTTAATTTATAACAAATCTCCACATTGAGTAATGAGTTTAACTATCTCACTTAACTTCTTGATTAAACATATCCTTTAAAAAAATAAAGTTATCTTTAACAACGCTTTCAAAACTCCAAATACGCCCAAAAGACATACACCCAAAGGTAGTCAAACTATAAAACATTGATCAAGTTCAAGTATTGATCGCTTTGTTTTAAAACAAATTTAGGTTAATAACAAATAACTATGACCACCCTTGCCTTTAATTGATGCTTGTTTGTCCAAGTCACATGTCAATTTTTGTTAAAAAATTAACACAGTTATCAATTGGTGTATTTTGCAATCTATTCGTAAATGCAAATGCCAAAAAAAAAAAAAAAAAAAAAAAAAAAAAAAGAAGAAAAAGGAGCGACAAGTTCAAGGACCATGGGGGCAGAAAAGCCATATAGCTATAAATCAAATACATGCTTAATCATATCTCATATATAGTATATACATTTTAATTTAAAATGATAAATGACCGTCTCCTTCCTCTTGGTAGTTAATTGGTAGGAGAAAAATAGAGTTAAAATAATAAATGATAGTTATTTATTTAATTATAATATTGTTTATTTTAACTATTTGTTAATAATTTGTTTTGAAGGATAAAAAAGTCTTTTTAATTAAATTTGGACAAATTGGATCCTTTGACTAATAAAAGGATTCTAAAGTGGTGGATCTAGAGGGACTCTCTCCCTCCATGCCTTCTCCCTCCAACCAAAGAAGGGATTTAGGGTATGTTTGGTAGGAGAGAGAAGGGTGGATGGAGGGTCTTAATCTCTTCCACTACCAAACGACACAAATGATTACCATAATCATCTACGTCCATCACATTCTTCACCCTTCCAACTCTCTCTATCCCTTCACCCCTTTCTCGCTCCATCTCTCCCCCTTACTAAACATAGTGTTAGGGATTCATATTTCATGTTTAAAGAAATGCTAGGATCACTTGCCGATCGTTTCTTTTTTCTCTCATTCTCTGTTTTTTCTTGCTACATATTATTTAACTTTCCAAATAAAAATCAAACATAACCACAACCCATTATTTTACATTTTATTATAACTACACCATCTCTTTCTTTACTAATAAAAAGAGAATCTTGAAATTTTGTTTTATAATTTATTACAAGATAACTAATTCTAATTCATTATAATATTGCAAGATTATTATTAAAAAAGAAAGTTTAAAAATTTGAAAAAGTGAAATTTATATAAATACAATAAAAAATGACTTAAACATATATACGTACACAAGTGTTATATATATAGGCATACTCGGATTTAACAATTTCTCTTATCTACTGTCTCGACGGTCCTCTCATTATATGACTTTAGTATTAGATTGATTTGTTAATATACTAGTTTTTTACATTCCATGTGGTGTTGTTTAAAAGTAATGCTTTGGGGCATAAAGTTGAGTTAATCGGCTATCATGGGTCAATTGTGTGGTTGAATAGGTCATTTATGCTCCGTTTATTTTGATGGTTCTGACCTGATTTAGAATCATGATTCTTTATTCGTTACAGTGTTTTTCTCTCACAAAAATTTAAATTTTACAAATCAAAATCATGAACCATAATTCATAACCCATTAACCAAACGCCACCTTAGTTATTCCATGCAAGTTACAGTGGTGCTGCCGTAATTTCGTTTTTGATATTTAGTTATATTTAGCATAAAATTGTACATTTTGGATCAGAGGTAGGACAACATATAATGGCATAACATGACACAAACATAACATTAGTCATATTTTGAGGCGAACATGCTACGTAGTTAATTGGCAAACAATATAACACAGACCAGTGTATTCATACTTCAAGTAATAAAAAATATATATATCTTCAAGATTAATGTTTTAATCCAATTTTATTATTACATATTTATACATAATTTATTTAAAAATTATTTTTAAAAATACCCTTTAAAAATTGTACTTTGTTTTAACGTGACTTATGATTTTTTAAAATAACTCAAAACACTCTTCGCTATATAAAAAAACTTATCAAAATATCCCTTATATCTATTGTTTACAAATCTAACAGAACTGCTGACGTGCCAAGATATATTAATTCCTATTAACTCTGTTAAAATGATTAAGAATTAAAAAATTAACAAAGAATAGCAAAGAAAATATAAAGAAAAAAAGCTTGATATATTAAAATCATTAAAAAGAAAAACATAAAAAACCCAAAAAAAAGATCGTCTCCTTCCTCTTGGTTTTACATGCAGACCCAAAAATAAACCCACACCCAAATCAGTTTTCATGGCCAAACATGTGAGCCCGCCGCCCATCCCCACCGGAGATCCCGCCGGCCATCCCCATCCCCACCCGCGACCCATTACACCTAAGCAAAACCAGCCAAGTCCCATCCCTATTGCGCTGCCCACTTCGAGAACCCCAGCCAATCGCGCCACCCACTTTGAGAACTTCAGCCACTCGCGACGCCCACCTCGTGAACCCAGCCATCGCAATCGCGCCGCCCCCGATCAAGCCACCTCCCAATCGTGTTGGACTCCAACTTTTCGTTATGAATTGAACCAGGCCTTCGAGGGCTTTCTTCCACAATGGAGAGTTCTTCTTGCTCATGCATGTCGGCGAGAGAAGGAGGGGGCTCCGCGACTGGGCGATGGACTATGGTGGAGAGGCAGGCTTGTGGGGAAGCTTCACGACAAATGACTGAGCGAATTGATTGGTTTTGGGTGTTGTGAAATACGAATGAGGGATTTTTCAGTTTACCAAAGAGAGAAGAATAAGGGTTCAGAGAAAATTGGTGGTTTAGATTTTTGGTATTTACTTTCTTTCAGTCACCGAGAAGAAGAACAAGATCGAAGGTGGGAAAGAATGACTATGCACCGGGAAGAATATACTGGTTCTACGTTTGTTTAATCGATTTGATCTATTTTTATTTTTGTTTTTCGAATTTCTTTATTAATAATTAAGATTTATATTTTAAAATTACTTTTATAAACTTTTAAGATATGCCACCGTTAGAATTATAAATGGAAGGAAGAAAGGGTATATTTATATATTTTAAATAATTTAAAAAATTAAAAATATTTCAAGGAAGAAAGGAAGAAACGATTTTAAAAAATTAAAAATATTTTAAAAACAATGTCCTTGAAATATATGTCAAAAGTTGGTTTTCACATATTGTCCCTCAGAGCACGCCCAACAGCCCCAACCAATCTCCTTTGCATGCAAGAGACCAAGCCAAACCCCCACCCATCCCATAGGAGTCTAAGCTGCACCTCTCTCCCCCCCACCTTAACTGCGTGACAACTCTTGATGGATGAATTTTTTTCGTTTACTAATTTTTTAATGTGACGATTTTCTAAAATTAATGTGTTTTTTTTTTCTAAATAATGGAATAGTTTAGCAAGTAACTTAAAATTTATTTTTTTAAAAAATAAAATAAAATTTGAGTTCAGAGCAACTTATGAGTTTATAAAATTTTAGAGATTTAGTCTCATAAAATCAATATAATATTTATCTGTCAATTAAGCTGATGAAATTAATCGTGCTTTTATTAAGAAATGCTAAGATTGAGCGCTAATATGGGATAGGCAACTACACAAGATCTCTCATGTTTGTAATCCAATATTAAACTGATCAATTGACGTGTTCTCTAATCACCCAAGCCAAATAATGCGTCCGGATATAAAAATTTACTGTTGTGTGGTTTCTCCTGAGCCCGTGCTAGGAAATCACTAGCTACGAACGAAATAATTATACAAGGATTTAAGATACTTCAGTCTTCGTTATAGGAAAACGAATTAATGGAGTGCATATGAAAAGAGAGAGAGAGAAAAAAAAGAAACAAGTCCAAAAAATGAAAACATGCTGTTTACATTAGACAAAAAAAGAAAAAAAAAATAAACTACCTTTAAAAGGTGTTGGCATCAAATTCTTAAAAAAACAAAGATTTGAAAAAATCTGTATCAATCGCTAATATAGGTAGGCAAAACCCAAATCGGTGCTCGTCCACGCATTTTAGGGAAGGCTGCATCGTCAATGGTAAAACGTAGTGTAACACGTCTAGTTTCAAGATTGTAGACACCCAAATCGCAAGGACCAAACTTATTACGGAAAAAAAACGATTTGAGCAGAGAGGAAAATTATATTCTCATTACTCTGGAATAATAGAAGTCAAGCTTATATATACACAAGTAGTAAGCTTAATAAGAAGCTTATACGACAAGATTAATAAAGAATACGACAAGAATAACTAAGTAGTATTCCTAAAACTCTCTCTCAAGATGGACAGTGAATATCTTTCACAGCCATCTTGGATAAATGAGGAAACAAAATAGTAGAAGGCAATGGTTTGGTGAACATATCGGCAAGCTGTGAATTAGAACGAACAGGCATGAGCTTGATGAAGCCATCAGCAACCTTGTGACGAACAAAATGACAATCAATCTCGATATGCTTAGTCCGCTCATGAAAAGTGGGATTCGAAGCAATGTGGACAGCAGCTTGATTATCACAAAACAGAAGCATAGGAGCAGCCAATGAAACACCAAAGTCCTGCAGCAATTGCCTCAACCATACCAATTCGCTAGTGGTAGCAGCCATGGCACGATATTCAGCTTCAGCCGAGGACCTAGAAACAGTGGGTTGCCGCTTGGCTTTCCAAGACACAAGAGAATCACCCAAGAAGACACAGTAACCAGTGACAGAACGCCTGGTATCAACACATGATCCCCAATCCGCATCAGAAAAAGCTTTGAGCTGCAACAATGAGGAAGCAGAGAAAAACAAACCTTGACCAGGTCTAGTTTTAAGATACCGAAGAAGATGGTGCGCAGCATGAAGATGAGGAGCCCGAGGTTGAGCAAGAAACTGACTCAACTTTTGTACGACAAAAGTGATATCCGGTCTCGACAAGGTAAGATACAATAACTGGCCAATAAGACGACGATAAGAAGAGGCATCAGGCAACTCATCACCATCCGTAGCAGTGAGATGAATGCGAGGATCCATAGGAACTGCCGCAGGTTTGCAAGCAAGAAAACCAACATCTTCCAAAAGTTGCAGGGCGTGGAAGACCTAGCAATTTCAAGACCAAGAAAGTATTTTAATGAACCAAGATCTTTCAACTTGAATTGACTGTGGAGAAATTGTTTCAAAGTAGCTATGCTAGACTTCGATGGTCCGGTGATGATGATATCATCAACATACACTAGCAACGCAAGGAAGGAAGATCCGGTTCCTTTTGTAAACAAGGAATAATCCGCTTTAGACTGTGTGAAACCAAACTGAAGCAGCGAGTGAGAAAATTTTGAATACCATTGACGCGAAGCTTGTTTAAGTCCATATATAGACTTGTGAAGCTTGCAAACCATTTTCCTATTGTTCCCAAAAGACTCCCCCTAACTATGATAGCCTAAGGGCAGATCCATATAAACTTCTTCAAAAAGATCACCATTAAGAAACACATTGTTAACATCAAGTTGAACCAAATCCCAGTTTTGACAAGCCGCAAGAGCCAAGAGAACTTTGACCGTAACCAACTTAGCAACCAGAGAAAAGGTTTCAGCATAATCAACCCCTTCCTGCTGCGTGTAGCCTTTAGCAACTATACGAGCCTTGTGCTTGTCAATAGATCCATCAGACTTGTATTTAACCTTGAAAATCCATCTACAGCCAATGGTATGTTTTCCAATTGGTAAAGGAACAACGGACCATGTGTGATTAGAAACCATAGCATCCAATTCTGCTTGCATGGCCTCACGCCACTGAGGAAATTTAACAGCCTGATGATAATACTGTGGTTCAAACTGAGAAGAAACATTGAGGACAAAATGCTTGTGAACAGGAGAAAGGTTGTCATATGAAAGACAAGTAGACAAGGGATAAAGAACCTTAGCCAATGGCAGCTTAGAGGAATGAGAAGCCAAGTTGCAGTGAAAATCCCACAAGTATGAAGGTGGCTGGACTGTCCTGGCTAAACGTCGGAGAGGAAGTGCAGGCAGATTTTGTGGATCCGGTGGATAAGTAGCAACTAGAGGAGGCTGGGATGTTTCTATAGGATCATGAACAGGGGTAGGCAGAACCAAATCAGGAAACGGGTCGACTAATTCATTCGTTGTAACAACAGAATGAAAAGGAAAAACTGTTTCATGAAACACAATATCCCGTGAAATGAAAATCTGTTTAGACTGAACATCATAAAGCTTATAAGCTTTCATGCCAGGAGGATATCCAAGAAATACACAGATACGAGCACGAGGCTAAAACTTGGTACGGTTAGCTGTTAGTGTGGAAGCAAACGCAAGACAACCAAAGACATGAAGAAGGGAATAATCAACCTTCTTATGATACAAAAGCTCATACGGAGTCATGTTTCCTAGAACAAGAGAAGGAGTTCGGTTGATGAGAAAAGTGGCGGTGAGAACACAATCAGTCCAAAAAGTAATGGAGACCCGAGACTGAAAATATAATGCTCGCGCCACATTCAACAAATGTTGATGCTTCCGTTCAACAACAGAATTTTGTTGTGGCCTTTCTACACAAGAAAACTGATGAATAACACCTTCATTACTAAAAAAAATTAGTAAAAGCCAGCTCCTTCGCATTGTCTGATCTGAACTCTTTGATTTTCTTATCAAACTAAGTAGCAATAAGGTTGAAAAATCTAGGTATGGCCACAGAAACATCATTTTTATGTTTGAGCAAAAAAACCCAAGTAAAACGAGTGCAATCATCCACTAAAGTTAAGAAATATCGATGGCCTGAATAAGAGGACAAGTTGTATGGACCCCAAATATCACAATGTATTAAGTCAAAAGGGAACTTTGACATATTATTGTGAGATACAAAAGATAACTTCCTTTGCTTAGCTAAAGGACATATGTAACATGGAGTCATAGCATCAAAACGAAAATTGGTATAAGACAGTTGACCTTTCAACATGTCTAAGCATTTATTGGACAAATGACCTAGTCTATGATGCCAAGTATCTACCGACACATTATTAGTGTATGCTATAGAGTGATTGTGCTTTAATGCAACATCTGTATTTGTCATGTCAAAAACATATAAACCTTCAAGCTTTCTACCCTTGCCAATCATCCTCTTGCTGTACATTTCCTGAATCATGAAATGATCAGGAAAGAAACCAAGTGTAAGCATAGAGGCAGTGGTAATGGCACTAACGGAAATCAAGTTAAAGGTGAACTGAAGGACAAACAGAACACCCTGAAGCAACAAAGTTGGACTGAGTCTAACATCACCAGAATAATGAACAGGTATGGAAGTTCGATTAGGCAAAGTCACTGTGGAATTTTTCAACGGTCTCATAGAGATAAAATCATGAGCATTGAAGCAAATATGTCGTGAATCCCCTGAGTCAACAATCCATAACAATGGAGAAGATAAAGCGGGAGACATTGACACAGAGAAACAAGTACCTGTTACAAATGAAGATGAGGGATCAATGGGAGAATCATGAGCACGAACAGAACTCAATTGGCTGGAGAGTAAGGCCATTAGTTGCTGACATTGTGCACTGGTCATATTTGGAATAGGATTCCCATCATTTCCATTCTGGCAATCAGAACTTCCAGCAACCATGTGATTAGAAACTTGATTCACAACACCAGGTTGAGTGGCATGTGATGTAGGCTTCTGCCGTTGCCTAAAACCGGAAGGATAGCCATGTAATTTGTAACATTTGTCAATAGTATGGACATGGTAATTACAGTGAGTACAAAAGGGGCGATCTTTCCTTTGATTCTTGTTGCCAGCGACTGAAAAGGAAGGACCATTACCAGGCTTGACAAAAGAATCATTCTTTGCCATAAATGCCATGGAATGACTCAAATCGCCGGTTGAAAAAAGTTGTGAGCTCACATTCTTGTGACGTTCCTCTTGTGAAATCAAGGAAAAAACCTTGTTTATGGCCAGAAGAGGATCCATCAGTAACACTTGGCCTCGCACTTGAGCAAACGACTCATTAAGTCCCATAAGAAAAGAGATTACATATTCCATTTGATAGTGATTATGAAGTGCCTTGACACCACCACAAGAGCACTTTCCACACGAGCAGACTGGCCTGAAATTGCTCAATTCTTCCCATAAAGCTTTCAGTTTCGTGAAATAAACACTAACCGATTGTTGATCTTGAGCCAAAGTGACGAACTCTCAACGCAATTGAAAAATGCGCGGTCCATTGCTCTGTGAAAACCTGTCCTTGAGATCGAGCCAAATTTCAGTAGCCGACTCAGAAAATATGATGCTAGCTGAAATTTCTTTAGAAACCGAGTTCAGAATCCATGAGATCACAAGATTGTTGTTGCGATTCCATGAATGAAGAAGAATCGGATCTGAACCATCCGGTTTCTCGATAGATCCGTCAAGAAACCCTAGCTTGTTCTTGACAGAAAGGGCAAGTAGCATAGCTCTGCTCCAAGAAGCGTAATTATCACCAGTGAGAAGTTGAGACACCAGTACAAGTCCTGGACCATCAGAATGATGAAGGAAGAACGAACTCGAAGGATCATCAATGGCGGATTTGCCGTTTGACGAGAGAAAAGAATCAGGAAATTGAGTAGCCATAGATTCCGATCAAAAAACAGAACAAACAAATTCGAATGACCGGGAAGAATCAGAGAAAATCACGAAAAGAATTGAGAAAATCAGCATAAGAAAAATGAAAATCGCTCTGAAAAACGATTTGGGCAGAGAGGAAAATTATATTCTCATTACTCTGGAATAATAGAAGTCAAGCTTATATATACACAAGTAGTAAGCTTAATAAGAAGCTTATACGACAAGATTAATAAAGAATACGACAAGAATAACTAAGTAGTATTCCTAAAAAAACTTACCAATTGGAATAGTATTCTTGTCATGAGTAAAGTAGATGCAATTCTTCAAACACCCAGGAAAGTTTGAAGCAGAGACGGATGTGGAGGCGTTGTCGCCTACAAACAAAGCCATATCACCTAAACTTTCCATCTCAATCCACCTCGGTCCATCAAAACTCAATTTGAAAACTTTAAAAGTTTTCGTGACGCGATCGATATCACCAAAACGCCGATCTAAATACCTTCAAACCAGCAGAAGCTCTCCTCCATACGATTTCACCAGGTATTTTTTGTAACAAAATCCTCCTTTAACAAAATAATATTTATCAGAATCCTCTGCCAAAACTAACCTCATATTTGACTTAGATGGGTTTGTAACATCGAAAGACACAAGCTCTCCCTCGTAAGACAAGGCATAAAATTGACCCTTGTAATACACAATGTCATCAAATGTTTTAATGCCCAACCCAGTAACACGAGTCCACGTAGTGTCTCTAGTCGGTCTAATATAAGCTAATTCTGCATACTCTCCAAATATTACTGCAAGAATTACATCATCCGGATCCGTTGTTGGGTTAGGTGTATATGATGCAACCTTAAATACCTGAAATTCACGATCAGGTGCTTCTAGTATGTTATCCGGAGGAAACACAGGAGGAAGGTGTATGAATGGTTTTCAGTTACCCTCCACAAAAGGTTTGTAAAGTGTTACTGCTAAACTCTCATCAAGAGTAACTAGCCATCCTTCTGAAGAACCGCCGAAAGGCTTATCATATGGGGGAAGAAATAGCTTTCGCATTGAGAACTTGCCATTCAAGACGCTATACATGTTCCATTCATCATCTTCTTTGCTTTTAATGGGGACCAAAAGCATCGGAACCTGATGACGACTCAACTCGATAAGTTTACTTCTGTTATGGTTATCCGTTACTGCAGATCGCCACGAGAGACAAATAGAACTAAATGACAAATAATCCGTTAGCTTCTCCAACTTCTCCAAAAATTGGTCTAAAAGGTGTCTTGGTAAACCTGCCCAATCTGAAAGATATGAAATGATAAGATAATAAGTTAACCGAACATAAAATTTCAAAATTGAACCTTACAATCTTCAATAGACTTGCTCTATTATTCCAAATTAGAAGTTAGAAGTGGGCAACAACCACAATAACAACAAAATTGAATAACACGCATGCATGCAACTATATGTATTCGATCATAATATTCTTGACAATTAACTCGACAAAACCATAAGTTTTGCACCTTGTTCATTATATTAAGATATAAGACTGCAAATTCAAAACAAAATATCACTTTGAAGATTGAACTTGATTTGAAATTATAGCCACTAAATTCTTAATTAACTAGAAATCGTACGTAGTACAACAAGAAAATTTTTCCCACTCTTAACAGCTGGGGAATGCTTCGTTAAGGATCACAAATACTAGGAAAAGATCACAAATACTAGGAAAATATTATATAAAAACCAGAAAATTTATTTAATATACCTGAATCCATTTGCCCTCCCGCGATTTTTTTTTTTTTTTTTTAAAGTGTTGCTAGTACTGCTTTTACTATTCGAAGGGGTTTACCCTATTTATAATCGTGTAACGTGCAATCCTGATAAAATTTTTATTAAAATCCTAGTGAAATTTGATAATAAAAAGCGGAATCCTAATACAATTTCTCTTTTCTTTTTCGACTTTACAACACATACAAAAAAAAAATCCTTTATCAACAATATTAAGCTTTTATCTATTTATTTAAAAACATTAAGCTTTTATCATTATCTCCTTCAAAAGAAAAATATAATTATGTTAGCATATATTGTGACGCATACATACGTGTAGTCATGGACGGTTCATACTAAAATAAGAATTTCAAAAGGGTATTTAGCATTTTCAAATATATATATGTACAGTGATGCATATGGTTCGAGTATGTAACACTCCTCATTAATGAAATTGATCGAAATCTCGGTGAACCAAAACAGGAGGAAAAAAAATATTAAAAATCCAAAAAATACCCACCCCAAGGGGCTTCATTATCCTTTGCCTTCTAAAAAAATTATATTATCTCATAAACTTCAACTTTAACTAGTGCTCATATTACATAGCTAGCACTCTTTAAATGTTTCGATACAAGAGATATCAAAAGTTGTAATAAAAGAAAAAAATAGTTATTTCACTATTTGTGTGCATTTAAAATGACTAATTTTTGATATTTTAACTTATTTTATATTATTTTATGTTACACCATGGTCGACCATTCAAGCCACCCACTTTTGTCGTACGCGTCGAGAGCTCTGAAAGTCAGGACAAATCCCTGACGTCGAGAACTAACAGCTAGGGAGATGTCTCTAGGTTGAGGAGCGCTCTTAGAGTCAGGGTGTTGGAGTCAAGAAGTGCTTAAGGTCTTCTTAAGGCCTTTGCGTCGTTGAAGTCGAGAAGTCTACTAAAAGCCCTTTGAAGCCTCTGCGTCGAGGAATCAAGGTGTTGGAGTCGAGAAGTGCTTAAGGTCCTCTTAAGGCCTTTGCATCGTTGAAGTCGAGAAGTCTACTAAAAGCCCTTTGAAGCCTTTGTGTCTAGGAGTCAGGAATTAGATCAGACCGGAAGCAGTCCAGTCAAATCCAGCCACAGTCTTGTCAACTCGGGGAAGGAAGTACTGGTCCAACTGCTACTGCAGGAGTCAGGAAATCAGGCGGCATATGAGAGGGATCAGCTGCATTTCCTGAGGTTGTCATCATGAAAACTCACCTACCCTCCCGCAAATCGAGGACGGAAGATGGCTTCCTCCTTGGGAACGGAGAAGGCATGATCATATGTAAAGGCCTATAAATAGAGCCAAGAAAACCCAAAAAAAGGGTTACGCACCATTTCATTACTCTAAAAGAGCTTGTAATCTGCTGAGATATTAGTACATTCACAAGTGAATTAGGCAAAGAGTTATTGTCGAACCACTATAAAATCATTGTCTCCTTTACATTATTTTTCAGTTTGCAATCTCTAATTGAACCGTGAGCGTTACCGCGAGTGTTTCTGGAGAGATAATTATGAGTTGTCAGAAAAACACCGTTAACATTTAACTTTATTTTAAATTTTAATGTATACTTCTCATTTTAGATTTATTTTATTTTATTTTAGTCTATTTAGTTTAGTTTTAATAATTTTTATTTTAGTTTCCCTTCCAAAATAATTAGTTTCCTCATTTATGTAATGAATTTGGTGACAGGTGGGCTTAATTAAAAACTTTTGAGATGGTCAAAATGTAAAGAAACAAAAAATAGAATTCGGACCAAACAAAGCCCAATCTGGAGGTTGAAAAACTAGTAGAATTCGCTTTTGTAGCCGTCAGATCCGCACCACCAACGCATCAAATGCGTATGTGTGATTCACTCTCCTCTCCGTGAGTTTCAGACAGACAAAATGACTGCTCCAGCCATTCTCTCCGTGCCACATGGCGAGCTTGTCTCCCACTATCTCCTTGCTCCCAATCCGGCGTTGCCACTTGTCCAGGTTTCTTCTCTCCTTTGTGCGTGTAATTAAAGGCAATTTGGACGTGGTGATGAGGAACTCTTATCAGCCCTCAGACGAGTAGCCACAGAGAACAAGAGGGGATGAGAGAAATGAAGAAAAAGAAAAAAAAATTATTTTTAGAGTTGTAGAATTTTATTTTTTGGAGTTATTTTTAGTTTTAAATTTAGGTAATTTTATTTTGTAAACACCATTGAAGAGGGCATTTTGGAGCTTCAAAAAGGAGGAAGATGAAGATTTAAAGAAGAGGTTTTGGAGTTTGTGACACCTCCATTTGGTGATTTGTTTCCCATCTTTATTCTCTTTATTTTTATAATTTCTAAAAATGCTTGATTATTGGTGTTTTTTATTTTTATTTGTGATTATGGTTTGATTTTTCTTGTTCTAGGGTTTCAATATTCCCTGATTTGTGTTGCTTTGATTTTTCATTTATTCAAATTAATTGTGTTGTCTAAATTATGTTAGATAATTACTCTATGTGATTTAATGCCTTTAGTTGATTGATCACCAATTAGTTGATTAGGAAGCCAAGATTGCTACCGGAAGGTGGATTTGCGTGTGTTGGGAATGGTGTCCTAGAAGCATAAGATGTAATGGATATTTATTATTTATTTAATAAAAGAGTTTATTCATCATTTTATGTGTATATATTTGTGAATATTTTATGAATATCAATGAAAATTCCATGATTATTTATGTAACCTTAAGCATTGTATATAAGTGTTATATACGAGAGGATAATGTTTAAAGATAATAATCAAAAATATTGTTCATAATGAATTTAATTAAAGTTCGGAATCTTTAATTAAACCATTATTAATACATGTCATTCCCATTTAGAATGGAACGGTGTTATTCGCACTATTAATATGGTGAGATATTGAATGAGTGTATTTCGCATAATGAGATTATGTGGAACAAGGACACAGACACAATATGAATTTCTAATAATTTATGTTAAGTATAGAAATTCTAATTGAGTCTACCGATGGTCATATATAGAATGATCTTAATCATGAGTTCTTAACAGACTCCTATTTATGGATTTGTGTCTTTTGATTTACTCGGTACGGATTCTGAGATCCTGAATCTTATTCCTTGTATTTTGGAGACATGATGAAGTAGGTAGCCGGGAATGTTATTATAAGAGATGGAATCCATTCCTTCTTGAGAAAGAAGTAGATAATTAATTCTCTTGAGGGTTAATTCGGTACTTAGACCAGTAGGAGCTCCAATTCATGAGTGTGTTTTATGAATCACTGTCCATTAGAGAATCAATGGTACTCAAGGATAAATATGTAATTAGAGAGGTTAACGGATCTTACCTAGCTCTAATTATGAATTATTTATGGAGGATTGATCTATATGCAGTGACTATATCAAATGGACACTTCACAATTTAGAAGTAATTTATGTTTATAATTTCGAGAGTGCAATTCCAAGTTTATAGTGAAGTAACTATTGGAATTAATAGAATTAATTAATTAATTAAAGCGTTTAATTAATTATTAATTTTATTGGAGCTCGGGATTATAGGTCCATTAGTCCCCGCGCGTCCTAGTAATTCTATAAGACACAAAGGGCAAAATGGAAATTTTAGAATTACGGAATTCTAAAATTAAACACTCAAAAATAATTAATTGAGAATTAATTATTATTTAAATAATGTAATTTTTTAAATTTGAATTTGAACACATCTAGATTTATCCATTTAAAATTATTTGATAAGTTGTTCAATTTAAAATTCAAATTAATTTAAGTTTGACTTAAATTGGAATTTGAATTTGAGTCAAAATTGGACTACAGGATAAAGGATGATTTTCTCTTCCTTCCCTATTTCATATTGGTGCCTATACAGGGATAAAATCCCATATCTTGGCCGGCCATAATGGATAAAGGAAAAGATGAGATTTTGTTTCAAATTCAAATAGGAGATAATTAACAAGCTTTATCTTGAAGATAGAGATTGAATTCCTTCTAGAAGTTTGACTTCTACTCTATAAATAAGATAATGATAGAAAATTGCGCAAGACAATTTTTGAACAATTTTTTTGACCTAATATTGTATTATGGCCAAAATTATCTTAATGAGGGAAGGCAAAATTTTTCTCTAAAAATTCCACATCGTGCATGCGTTGGTGTTTGTGGAAATTTAAGTGTTTATTCTAACCCGTTTTATCTCAGGTGTGCCCACACACACGTCTTCGTAGATTCTAGAAATTGACGTGGAAGACATTGGTTTTCTAAACACAAAGCTTTGGAGCAAGGATTGTTCGAGCTCAAAGAACTCAAGTTATCATCCTAATCGGCCTCCAGGTATTATTCGTAATTGAGTTTTTAATATAATCTATAGAGTATCTCAAAAGTTTTATGAAAATTTTTGTTATACACGATCCGCCTCCCCCACGCTTCCGCATCCGAATTCGATTCGGTAACCATCAGCGTGCTAGGCCAATCATGGGGATAGGAATATACCTTCTAGGATTATGTAGCCACTAACGAAATTCGAGAACCTAATGAATCATAATTAATTGATAATCATAGGAATATAGTTTATTAATTGATGTAGGATATTTCTGATTGACTACTGGGAGGGGCTTTTGGAGAGTTTAAGGGATTTCGGCTTGTATTAATTAGGTGAAATTGAATCCCTAGAGTATTTTATTAGTTTTCTTTAGTTATTTAATTTTCTTCATTTTAGATTTAGTTATTTTCTTTGTCTTGGTAATCGGTTGTTCAAATAATTTTAGAACTAATTTAATTTCGACATTTAACACAAACTAAGTACAATCTCTGTGGGAATGATATATGTACTCTGGTACACTTTATTACTTGTACGATCCGTGCACTTGCGGAATTACGCAACAACTGCCTAATTTAATTTGAGCCAATCTTTTAGTAAAAAGTCATATTATAATTAACAAAACATCAACCCGTATGCACTCGCTTAGTTGGAATTGTTGATGTGGTGCACCTGATTAAGAGATTTTAAAAATTAATTAGAAAATTAAAACCCAATTAAACTTTAAAAAAGCAAAGACACGCACGATGATAAAAAAAATTGTCTTTTATATGGGAAAAGGAGACAAGTACTCCACTACTTCTTTAGATTGCACGGCAATACGGGTCTTATTTTTATCCATCACTCTTGATTAATACTCTTTTAATCAAATACTATATTAGTCAAAATCGTATTAATCAAGAATAAAGGACAAATCGTATTAGTCAAAATCGTATTAATCAAATATTATATTAGTCAAAATCGTATCCATCACTCTTGATTAATACTCTTTTAATCAAATACTATACTCTTTTTTTTTTTTTTGGTTTTAGTCTCCTAGACTTTAAATGTTTTCAATTTAGTCTATAATTTCTACATATTCCGTCAAATAAATTTAACACTTAGCTAATATAATTATCGAAATTGAAATAAAATAAAATCTCATAAATTAATTATAAGACATTTAAAAAGTAAGACTAAAATGAGATTTAAAGTAAATTTCAAAGATCATTTGTGGAGTTCTCTTTTTATTGAGCTTGCCTGGACACCACATACTAACAATATTTAATCTAGCAAATAGTAAAATAGAGAATTTCTTTACAACCTTAAACAAAAAGCCGATAAAATATTTGGATGCTTCAACGAAGAATGTGGCAGGCTCTTTTGTAATGAGCTATGTGCCAACCACATGCTAAATATTCACATTTCATGCCACCTTGACGAGTTTGTCCATTTAAATCTTCGGACTTGATCGTTTCATCATCTTTGTCATTGTACCTACAGGATTCTCATTAGTTGTTTCTGAAACTATATCTTATTTTTCTTAAATCTTTTTTATTCATGTGATATTTTATAACCTTGAATAAAAAAAACTTGTTTGATGCTCTAACCGGGATGGTGGCAAGCTCCTTTTACAATGGATCACGTGCCTACCACATGTCATTCAAATTTGAAGTGGGGCTCTAGAAAAACAAGCTAATTTATAACAAATATCCACCTTGAGTAATGAGTTTAACTATCTCACTTAACTTCTCGATTAAACAGATTCTATAAAAAAAATTAAGTTATCTTTAACAACGCTCTCAAGGCTCCAAATACGCCCAAAAGACATACACCCGAAGGTGGTCGGGCTATAAAACATTGATCAAGTTCAAGTAGTGTTTGAACGTGATCGTTTCATGCCAGAGTCATCATATATGTAGTATTCTTAGGGTCCGTTTAGTTCGTTAATTTAAATTTTTAATTTAAGTTGAGATGTAACTTTTTATAATAGCTTTTTACTGTAACAAAAAAGTTAAATGTGATCGTTTTTAAGACCTTTTTATTGTAACAAAACTCAAATTCTAAACAAATCAATTAAATGAACGTGACCTTAATAATTGAAATCTTTTTAAAGTAATATCTCCTCTTTTTATCAATACTTTTTCGCTTAAAGTGATATTGTATGTGAACACCTTTTATTTGTCTAATATACACCTTCGCTAGGTAGATAGTTCTTTAATTGTTACAATAGAGATTGATATCCTCAGCTTGAGAACTTCATTAAAACATATAATTCATGAAGTTATCGATTAATCAAAATCTCATTTTCTTGTGTAATAAAATAATAACAACAATATTGTGAAGTTCGTAACCTTTTTCTCGTATATTTTTGCTAAAGTTTAGAAAAACAACTTCTATCCTAATATAAATAATAAAATTCTTAAAGATATAAAAAAAATAAAGGTTTTGTTCATTTCATGACTCAAATCATATTGTTATAGTATTTTCTCTTATAAAAATTTAAATTTAATTTTTTTATTATAGTATTTTTCTCTCATATATACAACTTAAGTCAAATGAATATACCCAAAAAGTCATACAAATAAATTCATCATGAAACATAAAATAAACTACAAACAACTTTAAGGTACAAAAAGAACTTTGAAAAAAAAAATTTTCAGTACCTTTGAAACATAAATGGCATCTTTGAAAAGCTATTTATAAATTACTTAGCAAGTTAACAGAATAATAGAATATTTATGATATGTTTAGAAAGAACACTCAAACTATTATTTTTTTTTCTCACATTTAAAATTTAAATTTTTTGAGAAACGCGGCAATTGATGTGATTTTAATTCAAAGGAAAAGGGGATGTTTTTTTGTTTGTTTGTTTGTTTTCTTTTTTTTATTTATATATTTTTAATAATAATAATAATAAGCCGAAAAGAGTTTCTATACTGTGTTCTCCACATCCCCAATAAACCTCGTTCTCCGGCGTTTTCTTTAACCCTTTTTGCGAACTTAACCATTCAACTAAATCTCTGAATGCCAAAACCCCCGAAACCCATATTCCAGAATCAAAAAAATGATCATCTTCTTAGCCAAAGCCACCAATTTCTTCAAATCAAAACGCGGAATCTTCACACCCCCCTTGAAATTCGTCCTCTATGGCCTCGTTTCCATAAGACCCATGTCGAAGTCGACCTCCATACCTAAAAAGTTGCAGAGAGTCCGAGACCATGGCTTCGACAACTACATGGAAATCGAGAAGAAGACGCGAAAAATCCTCAAGTTTCAGAGTCTCATTCTCTCCCAACGCAATGAGACCATCCCAGTCTCGCGCCTCGATTTCCTCGCTCGCCCCCTCGGATTCAAACAGGACGAAGCAGGGGCTTTCATGCTAAAATTTCCTCACGTTTTCGAGATTTACGAGCACCCGGTTCAGCGAATCCTCTATTGCCGATTAGCCCGAAAAGCCCACCTCCAAATCGAGCGAGAAAGGCAGGCCCTTTATGCCCAAATCCCCGGAGCCGTCACCCGTCTCCGGAAGCTTCTGATGATGTCCAACAATGGCAGGCTTCGACTCGAGCACGTGCGAATTGCGAGGAGGGAATTTGGGCTCCCGGACGATTTCGAGCACTCGGTAATTCTTAAGTACCCTCAGTATTTTCGATTGGTTGATGCTAAAGAAACTAGGAATAAGTACATTGAGTATGTTGAAAGTGAAAAAGATCCGAGCTTGACTGTTTGTGCTATAGAGAAACTTAGGGAGAGAGAATACAGAGAAAAAGGAGCTGATGCTGAGGATATTAGGTTTTCGTTCATTGTGAATTTTCCGCCCGGATTTAAGATTGGCAAGTATTACAGAATTGCTGTGTGGAAATGGCAGAGGGTTCCTTATTGGTCCCCTTATGAGGATGTTTCGGGGTATGATTTGAGGTCGATTGAGGCGCAGAAGCGGATGGAGAAGAGGGCGGTTGCCACAATCCACGAGCTGCTGAATTTGACCGTTGAGAAGAAGATTACGTTGGAGAGGATTGCACATTTTAGGATGGCGATGAATTTGCCGAAGAAGCTTAAGGACTTTCTTCTCCAGCATCAGGGTGTATTCTATATTTCGACTAGAGGAAATTATGGAAAGATGCATACGGTTTTTCTTAGGGAGGCTTACAGGAGGGGCGAGTTGGTTGAGCCTAATGATTTGTATTTTGCGAGAAGGAAGTTGGCTGAGTTAGTTTTGCTGAGCTCCAGGACGGCAAAAGTGGATAAGGAATTGGTAAACTTTGAGAGGGAGAGAGAAAATGATGAGATGAGATGCCGTAGAAGAGACTGTGTGGACGACGATGGTTGTCAAGATTTTGGAGGTGAGAAGAAGAATAGTGCTTAACTTGGGGAAGAGGAGGGTAGATTTAAACTTATTATGGCTTGTGATTTTGGCTCTGATTTCTCTGAGGAAGATGATGAGTCTAACAAGTTTGTGGACTCAGAGAATATGAACTTAACTGAGTTGGGAACAATATTTGGTTTGGATATTGTCGTGTGTCTCACTGAATTATTTGTAATTGTTTGCTGATTTTGAACCACTGTTTGGAAGTTAGTATTTAGAGGACTACGAATGACAATAACGTCCAGGAATTTTGTGATGTGATCCTGGCTACCTAATGGTAGAAGAAAGAAGAACAGTTTGATTAATGTTCAAGGATTTTCTTCTTATAAAAAAAAATGTTCAAGGATTTTCTTGTTCTTGAGCTCAGACATATTGATGTTCTTTTACATATAGATACGATTTTTCTTAGCGAGGCTTAGAAGAATGGCGAGTTGATTGAGCCGAAGTCAACTGGTTTTGTTGGGACCCAGGAAGGCAAAGATGGATAGGAAATTAGAGGCCGTTTAGTTCGTTAATTCGAGTTGAGATATGATTTTGTGTGAGAATTTTTTACTGTAATAAAAAAATTAAATATGACTGTTTTTGAAAATTTTTTACTGTAACAAAACTCGAATTCTAAACTCAAATCGGTGAAATGAACAGGGTCACTTTAAGGGAGATAGGGCAAGTGATGTGATGAGATGAGATGCCATAGAAGAGACTTGTGGATCATGTGAGCTTAGATTTTGGAAGTGAAAATTGCGAGAAATTGTTTTGAAATTGGGGAAATTGTTTTGAAATTGGGTGATTTATATATAAATGCAGATCTTGAGAACTTTATTTTTAATAATGCGTACGTTCTCATTTATTTACAAAATTATTTTCTATCATATATATAAAGACATTTTTATCCTTGTATAATGAAAAAGGACAGAAATAATTAAACCATAAAAAAAGTATGAAAAGTGAGACAAAATCTGAACATTAAACATTATAAATTTTTAATATAAAAAAGTAAATTACCATAAAACCACAACAATTGCATTTTAATGAAATTGTCCAGTGAGAAGTCAACCCTTTTATTTAAACAAAAAAAAAAAAAAAAAAGCCCACGACAAAAAAGGGTCAAAAACCTTAAAAGTCCATAAAATATGTACAGAAATAATTAATATTTTCATTAAAATAATTTTCAGACTATAAAGAATAGAAAATGCAAAACAAAAAATTATATTATTCAAAGAAATAATAAAAATTAAAGAAGAAAAATAAACTGACTGTAATGAAAAAATAAAAAGTCTAATAAAGAAAAAATAAAAAATCTAACTAAAAAATATGTACAGAAAGAATAAATACTCACTAAAATAATTATTAGATCATAATAAAAATAAAAAGCAAAACAATAAGTAATATCTTCAAAAAGCATTACAATAAATAAGAAATATCATCAGACTATAAAAAGAAAAAATTTTAAAAAAAGAAACATAAAACCTCACAAGAAAATATGAATATAAAGAAAATATTTGATAGTATTAACAAATGAAGAAAATGAAATGACAGTAATAACAAAAGAACATGTAAACAACCATTGAAATCTGAACACGTGAAGAAAAAACAAAACCAAACAAATGAAGAAAAATGAAATGGGAAAAAAATGAGTATTTTCATTAAAAAAATGATGAAATAATAATGAAGATGGAGAGCAAACAAATGGGAAATAACACTCATGAAAAATCACCCAAAAAAAAAAGCATGACACTGAATAGGAAACATGATCATACCATGTGAAAAAGAAAAAAAAAATCCATATAAAGAAGAAACGTAAAAAAAATGTACATAAAGAGTATTATTTTCTCAAAAATAATGAACAGACCAAAGATATTTTCTCTAAAATAATAAATAGAACATAATGAAATAAAATCACAAAAAAATGAAAGAAAAATCCAGTAGAAACAATCAAATAAAGAAAAACATTAGCAAAAATAATGAAAAATTAAAACGCACTCATGCAATGAAAAATGAAGAAAAATGCAAAACAAGAAATTAGCAACAAAAGAATATTTAAAGAACCATTAAAATTCGAATAAATGAAGCAAAAAAAAGGAATAAATGAAGAAAAATGAAATCCGAACAGGAAGACAAACAAAAGAAAAAAGAAACCAAAACAAAAGAAGGAATCGGCATACCCTTTGCGTCTGTGGAAATGGTTGTTTTCGTCAGAAAAGAAGATTGTATGCAACCGTGGAAATGGCAATGACTATCGCAACAATCAATTAAAGTAAAAATCAAGGATAAATCAACATGATTGCTTAAGAAAATCAATTAAAGTAAAAATGAAAGGAAAATATTTAAATTACAATCAGACTAAAAAAGATAACAACTAACCATATATAACACATGCCTAAAATATACAATATGGGCAAAACTGGAATAAAAATTGCCTAATAAAACACAAATCAGCATTCTTATAATATTGTATAGTAGTAGATATTTTTACAAATAAAGCATTTAAAGTAGGCATTTTATGTAATTACATCTTTGAAATATGGGCACCTGAGGATCAATTGAAGTCTTTATCTTTAGAAATTTGTTCTCAACTATTGTAAATGGTTAGAAAAACAGTCATGTTGTACATTTTCAGTCCATAACAGGGAAATCATCGACCGTTATTTTTATGACAAAAAAAAAAAAAAAAGTATGGAACAACGCAAGCATGTTCATTAATAATAAGCAAGACTTACATAAAAACACTGATATTCAGTCCAAAAAAAAATCTTAAACAATTCACATAACTGGAGAGGAAAGTCAACGTTAGTACAATTCTGTTATCTACTTCATACTCAACAGCAGCTACAGATAACGTTCATTGCTCAACCAGAATTGTCATAACGTGTTACATTGATTTAACGAAGGCCCGGTACGAAAGGTTCTAGAATTAGAACCATAGTTTTAGTTTAAAGTAGTGTTTATTTGTAAAAAATAAAAAGTGGTTTGAACTCAGCTTAATAAAATTATTATTTGATTTAAAATTTAAATGATTCTAATTTAAGATTTAAATTTTAATTTAATGTTTTAAATTAGAATCATTTTAAAAAATAAAACCACTTCTCCCCTTTTAAGAGATTCAAACTCTTAATTTTAATTCATATAGTTCAAAATCAAAGCACAATTCAAATTATAAATCATGATTTTAATTTTAAAACTAAAACTAACCTGATTTACATCCCCTGCTAAACGGATCTTAAAAAAATAAAGACAAGCACATGAATCCATGAAACAAAGGTTAAAATGATGGACATTGACTAAAAACAAAGAACTTTGGGAAAAATCCTCGCGAGACTTTTTTCCTTGACCTACGACAAATTGAATTAGGAATTGTGTTATCTTCGTTCATTTTACTGATTCGAGTTTTCAATTTTAAGTTTTTACAGTAAAAAATTCTCATAAAATGTCTCATCTAATTTTTTTTATTACAGTAAAAAACTCTCAGAAAATTTTACATCTCAACTCGAATTGAAAACTTGAATCCGCGAAGTAAACGAGGCGGATCTATAGTCTATACCAAATCCCTAAAGCTGAATGGGTTTTCTGGGAGGTGCCAACGAAACGTTTTGTTGGCGTTTTTTTTCTTTTATTTTTCCTGGCGCTGATTTTTCGTCGAGAGAGAGCGCTGGGAAAGAGAGAAAGAGAGAGAGGGAGTGGGGAGTGGTGGGCCCGCCTGAGAAGAGAGAGAGCTGTCTGAGAAAGAGAGAAGGAAAGAGAGGGAATAGTGGACCCGCTTTAGAAAAAAGAGAGAAAAGCAGAGAGGGAAAAAAAAAAACTGTGATCAGTTCATATTTTTGATCTGACAGTAAAAAAACTGATTTTATTTATTAATTATTATTTTTTTATATTTATTTATTAATTTTGGACTTATTTGTACTCTAATTTTGTCTATTTTAATATGGTTTCATACTAAATTACTTACACTGGGAAATCGTGATTTACTTACACTTGCTTGCTTCGTCTCGTATGAAACTAGCACACAACAACGCTTAAATCTTTTGCTTATTTAGGGAAAAGAAACGATGGTTTTTACTCTATATGCCGGAGAGGATTAAACACTTATATTATTATTATTATTGTTGTTGTTGTTGTTATCCCGTCTTGTTTATATCGGTGTAGGATTGAATTACACATATTTTTTGCCTTTGATTTGTATCAGAACAATAGTATGACCTGATAATTGCAGTTTCTAGTCGTATTATTATTATTATTATTATCTGCATTTTTCTTGTTTATTTACTTTTTGGAATTTTTATGTTTGTTCATCTTTTCTGTTGATTTACTACATAGTTTTTATCACAAAAGAAAAAAAAAACAAGAAAAAACGTTATGCCAATCTCTTTTGCTTTTATCTTTTCAGATTGGACGCAATTGCCACAATACTTGTTAGACTCAGTTTTGAAAAAGTTTGGTCCCGTTCACTTCGCTAATTCGAGTTTAAAATTTGAGTTTTTTTTCAGTAAAAAGCTCTCACAAACAATCACATCTAATTTTTTTGCTACAGTATAATGTTCTCACATAAAATCACATCTCAACTCGAATTCTAAACTCGAATCAACGAAGTGAACGAGGCCATCTCTATCAGATTATTTTCAATTCAATTCAGTTTGTGTCTCGTGGCACTCTATAGCAATGGATAACCAAAGTAAAGGTGTGAGTCTGAGTCATCATCAGATTCCAATGCTGCTGGTTCCCATCAGTACTGAAAGTGAAGAGAATGATGCATGGAGTATTTACAGTGTCTTGGATGACAAGTTTTTGACCACGAAGCTATCACTTCCTCCATATGACAGACCTTTCGGTGGTTGTTCTGAAGGATGGCTAGTCACTCTTGATGAGAATTTAGCCGTAACACTTTACAAACCCTTTTCGGAGAATATCGAAAACATGACTATTCAGCTTCCTCCTTTGTTCCCTCCTGAGGATGGATTGGAGCATACTGCTAGATGCCGCGAAATTTATGTGTTTAAAATGACAACAATTACACCTGATCCGGTAACAAATCCGAAAGATATAGTAATCGTGGTGATATTTGGAGAATATTGCTGCTTGGCTTACATTAGACCTGCTAAAAACAACACATGGACTCGTGTTACTGGTGTAAAGCCGGCACCACTTGACGACGTCGTGTACTACAAAAATCAATTTTACGCCTTGACTTTCAAGGGTGAACTTGTGTCTTTCGATGTTACAGATCCATTTGAATCTACTGCAAAGTTAGTTCCTGGTGGGGTTCCATGTGACGAGGAAGAAGAAGGTTTTTGTTTTAAGGTGCATCACAGTGAAATTCAAGGTTTTCATATTGAATTTTGACGGGCCAAGATGGGTTGAGATGAAAAGTTTAGGAGATGAAGCTTTGTTTTTAGGTGATAATTCTTCTGTGTCTGTGTTAGCTTCAAATTTTGTTGGGTGCCAGAAGAGTTGTATATATTTCACCCATGATAAGGATCTTACGTATCTTGGCGCTCATTCAATCAACGATGATGATTTTATTTTACTTGGACCATGGGATATGGGTGTGTACAATCTCGAAAGTGGAAGCCTCAGTACACGTGGTTTTACGATTGACACAACAACTAGTGCCATAATACCTGGACGATCACCAATTTGGGTTGTACCTGCATTCAATACGTATTAGTAATATCAGTGTTATATATATATATATATATATATATTTTATGTTTGACAGAATGTTAGTGCTGTTTTTTAAAGGACAGAATATTAGTATTTTTATGCAAGTCTTGCTTATTAATGAACACATAGTGCTGAAACTTTGGACGGACCGCCCGTGACCATCGAAAAGTCTGAATTTTTGCCCGATGACCGAACCCGATCTGTCCGAAAATTCGGGCTGCCCGACCCGACCCGAAAATTCCCATGGACGGGCTTCGGGCAGAGGAAGCCTGCCCGTGCCCGGTCGGGCTGCTCGATGCCCGACCGGCTACCCGAAATTTTTTTTTTTTATATTATATTTTTATGTTGTTGAAATAAGTATTTGTATAATTACAATGTGTAATTGTGTATATTACAATTTGAAATATGAAATGAACACACGACGAACGAACTATATAAAAAAAATTACTTCTTCATTGATTTTTAAATTTGTAATTCATGATTGCCTCATTAAAAACCTTACCAAGAAAAACCCAATTGGGATAAAAACTTGGTAAGAAAAAAAGAGTGCAATCATTGTGGGACGAATTACAAATTTGATGAACTTACAAAGTCTATACAAGATTACAAATTACAATAAACACTATACAAATTAGAAATTACAAAGTAAATAAATATTTACAAAGAAATTATCAAGATGAAGCAGAAGGATCATCTTGAAAATTAAAAGTTAATCTATTAAATTCAAAATTAAAATTTAATCTATTAAATTCGTCGATCCATTCTTGGTTTGCCGGTGAGATTATATCGTGTAAGCGTTGGTCGGAACGATCTCAATCCTTGATGCACACCAAAGCTTCAACAATATCCTGCTGCAATGCGTTTCTCCGTTCTTCAAGTATTCGGCCGGTTGTACTGAATGCTTGTTCGGCTGCAACGGTGGAGACCGGGATTGAAAAAATATCCATTGCCAGTCGTGTTAGGATCAGCCAAGTTAATGCTCGTGCCCTCCACCACTCAACCAAATCAAACACCTCACTACTGTCTACAACTAAGCCCTCACTCA